>NC_133337.1:52105475-52405475 GCF_030506205.2 Paramisgurnus dabryanus | reverse complement strand
ACACTTATATAACACACAACCACGTGCTGTGAATACACTGTCTCGACCTTTCGGCCGTCATCCTTCTATAAAGCACAGGACATCTAACACCTTGGTGAAGTTTTTAGCAGTTTTGCCTACAGTTCTGAAGTTTGATGGAGGGCTGGATGAAGAGTAAAGAAAGGTTTACATAAGCCTGGCAGGACAAGAGAGAGGTCTTTCATGTGAGAAAAGCCCTCAGTCTGCATCTTCCTCTGATATTATGAATGAGCCTGAATGCAAATTCTGAGACTTTTCTACATGCATATGCAGAAAGGTTCTTTATGAGTGAATAAAGCATTGTGTAACATCTTATTATCATCATTTATATAGACGGTTTCATCGAATGCACGTGCATTGATGCGATTCGCGTCTGGTCTGAACTTTACTTCCAGTTTCAGTTTTTTAATGGTCTAAATAGTTGGTAAACTAAACTCTTGAACAAATACCTCGTTGAAAATAACAAATGTTTTGGTTTCCTAGGTAATCTACGTGTTGTTTATTTTGCATGGTATATAAATAAACTACGTTTAAAGAACTTTGTTGTTATTTATTCTTAGAAGAGTTTACCGGAAGTTACGTGTTGACCACGAAAGCCGCTTGTTTATGTTGTTACTGCTGAAACCGTCTACACAGCCGGCATTAAAAGACCATTTTGTATATTTCCAAAACTGAATGCAGTCTTCATTACAAATATATATATATTATATATATATATATATATATATATATATATATATATATATATATATAAAAACTACATGGAAAAACATCTCTTAGAATTAATTTGGTCCTTTTTTACTTTATGCAATATAGTTTACATTTTTTATCTGCTTAAAAATCACTTTATATTGTGCCACCATACTGGAAGTGTTTGGTGGCTTCTAAATTTATCCATGTCTTGATTCTAAGGAATGAATAGGGCTAGGCTAAATGCTAACACATTCACAACGCGCTGTACAAAGATTAAGTGCACACATTGCAAAAAGATAAGGATGTATTCATTTGTCTAAGTTGAGGTAAGAACATAGTAAAATATTGAAAAACAGTGGTGTTTTCTTTAAGATTTCATTGTAGACATTTAACCCACACTAGTAATCTCTAAAAAGGTTCTTTGCAGCAATGCCATAGAACAAAACATTTTTGGTTCTCCAAAGAACCTTTTAAGTCCAAGATTGTTCTTGCCTTTTTTACAGTCTGAAACTTTTTCTACTGCAAAAGAATTTCTTGTGCAACATGAAACAGAAAATTTCTGTGGATATCAAAGATTTTTAATGTAAACATGCAGCCAAAAATGGTTCTTCTGTGGCATCGTGAAGCACCTTTATTTTTAAGAGTACTATGGTACACATCATTTGCCTTAAGGAAAACTCAATCCACTAAGTATCCAGTAACCTTGAGTGCAATTTGTTTGTTCTACCCATCAAGTTCTCCAATGCTGCCTTTGAGGGAGTGACCGCTCTTAAATCTCTGCATCTTGAGAACAACAAGCTAAGGTCCCTGTCGAACAGCCTTGAGTTCACCACCCTCCAAAACATCACTCTGTTTAACAACCCATGGAGCTGCACCTGCCAGTTAGCCAACCTTAAAAAGTAAGGAATAATAAATGCCTTTAAAACATGCTTTATGGTTTCATTTTGTGGTTTCTAATATTTAAGATTTCGTTTTTGGTTTTGATTTGTTTGTGTAGATGGATGGACACTAGTCGTCAACGTCCTGATGCAGTCTGTGCTTCTCCTGGAAGCCAGATAGGCAAGCAAATAAGGGACAGCACTTCTTTCAACCGCTGCAAGGCAAAGACAAACAGAGCCCAGAAGGGAGCACGACCTTGAGATGTTGAGGTGACAGTCCCTCCTGTTTATTTAGACTTGTTAATTTAGTCAAATATTTTGAATTTTCTTCTTAAAGGGACATTCCACTTTTTTTTTAAATTATGCTCATTTTTCAACTTCAATCAAACATAGTAAGAGGTGAAGTATAGCTTTAGCCTACAGAAATGCTTATTGCATTAATTTTTAAAAGTGTGCGAGGTCCGTGCATGTCCTCCGCTAGCAACACAGAAATAGCTAAAAGCGCAAGCGGCTAAACGAGCATTAAATATTAATGACGTTGAGTTTATTGTTTTTATTCATTTATATTCACAAAACTTATCAACAAAACATCAATTAAAATTAAGAGACAAATTATATGAAACGAAATTAATTTTAAAGTAGCAAACAAAACTTAAATTAAACTCGAAAATAATGTCTGACCCATTACAATTCTCCCTTCATATTGGCCTTTACAACGCCCTATGGCGTTTAAAATTACAGTCTATCTTTCGTAATAAGCTAACTAAATTTAAACAAAACAAAAAAAATTACAACAATATTCAAACTCAACAATACTCAAACATAAATATAAAACAGACATTATCTATAAGGATACATGTTAAAACAATCCGATATAACGTTTATAATAGCTGGTTGGTAGGTGTTTAATATTTTTTGCAAAACCTCCGTTGCAAACCTCCATTTACCTGAATAAAATAATTTTTACTTTAAAAATGATGCGCTGTCACGTTAACATCAGCTGTTCGTTTACATAAGACTCCGTCTTCGTTCATTTACACTCAGCGCAACGTCTGAGTTCTCAAACTAAAACAGGGTCTGCAGCGTTTGCGAACGAATCCGTTTATGAGGGTCAAAAACAGTGGTGTAGTGTAGATGAAAGGCATAAATGTAGCAAAAGTAACGCGTTTTAAAAACGCATTAATGTAAACATAGCCTCACACTAACAACCCATGGTGATTAAGGACTAAAACAAAACATTCATATGCTAGTGACTGGCTATGCTGGGAGTTTTAGCAAAGATGTAAACTCAAAGTTACTGAACATGCATTTCCAAACAGTTATAATCCATAATCCAAGGCTTTAGGCTTCCAGGTTTAAAAGATCTTGTAAATGAGACCACAAAACCAAGATTTCAGCAATGACCATAAAAAAAGACATTAACCACCGACCTCAGTCTGACAGCTAGCCCGCAAGTGTAAACAAATTATGAAAATTTATATCTTGGTGGTCGGCAAATAGTTTCTGTCAAGGGTTTCTTGCAGTGCATGGAGCAATGGTTTGTTTCTACTACTTCTACCCTGTGATCTATATAAAGAGTTTTTCATAATACAAACTTGTGCTCATGAATGATACTCAATAGGTTGGGTAAAGGATGGACAAAGTTTTCGGTTTGGAGAAGCCAAGTTTATCATAGGTGGTTGTACGTCTAGTTCTAATAATAAGCTTATCAACACTGTCTCAGCAAATTGTCTACAATTATATTACTTGGCCTTAAGTCAACATCATTTGAGAATAAAAAAGCTGATAAAATCCAATCCAATCAACTTTGGGATTGCATACAGATTCTGGAGGCTAACCCTAACCATAGATTATTTAACCTCTTCAAAGACTGACTGGTAATACTGTAATTGTGGGCAGGATATGGGTTTGAGTCACTGCCTTGAAGTAAAAATATTGTCTGTTATGTTAATAATCCTATCCTTCATGTTTTTCTGAACATTTTGTCTTTGTGCTTTTCTATTTTATGGGTTATGATGTTCTGGACTGTGTGCCAAAGCCAGTCACAGTTGTCCAAATACATCCTCAGCCCACTGACCTGGCAACCTTGTTATTGTGTTCCCACAGGACGACAAGGAGTCGACTGTGTTCCCAGGACATCAAGGAGATGACTGTCCAGGTTTAGAAAAGGAAATCAATGCAAACCGCTACATTGAGACTGTCAGTTTCCTCTTTCACACTTTTTGTGTGACGTATATATGCGCTGACTCAATTCATACTAGATAACATGAATAGCATAAATGTGTGTTTGAACAATGACAAGCGTCCAAAAGGAGCAATTTTTAAATTGAAAGAATTTGTTCATTTAACTTCTACACTTTGTTTTATTGCTCTATCAATATTACATGAATATAGTGTCAATAATATGTGTTATAGTAAGTTTATATGACTTCTGATATCCTGATAAGAAGGTCCAAACAACACCTGCATTTATTTTGGTGGAAATCTGTAATTCTGTGGAATAGATTTAAAGATGGTACAGTGTGCTGGTAGTACTACTCTCTTATTGGCAACTGTTAGTATTATCTAAACAATATCTCAAATATTTAATAAATATAACACAAAAGGGCGATTATGGGATACAATTGGTTAACAGCCACAGACTAGATGAAGTCTGCAGATGATCCTTTTTTCCACTTCTGCACATTTTTGTGTACAGTTACATAACTGTTAGCTACTTCCAATAAACAGCATGACATGTTTACCCATAGACTGAGCAGTACTGGACTGAATTACCAACTCTTGCTTGATATATGATGAATCAACCAAAATTATATCCAACCTACACATAGCTTATAATCTGTCAGCTTTTACATTTACTCCATGAAGGTTCTTATGTCTCACAATATCCTTCAAGGCAGTTCAGATGCTTTGTAAACTTAATAAACCTAACCTGGCGGTGACCAAGATACTACTGCCACATTCAGGATTTTACCTCTTCTTTACATGCATTAGTGTTCGGTAAAAGACTCCTCACGCCATACGACAAAAACAAAACAACAACAACACTGTGGTGATGTTTGAAGATTTAAAAAAGGAAGTGTAGGTACAATAAAGCGGATCCATTCTTTTGAAAAATGTATCCTGTTTCTGTTTATCGCAGATTTAAGTCAACAAAAACTTGCAGCTGCACCACAAACTTAAACTTGACTGTCTCTGTCCCCCTCTAGTGATAATGTTGACTTACAGCAGTCATATAATAACAATATGTTTGATTGGCTGAAGTAGCTGTATGCCGAAAGCAACAGTTGCTCTGTATTATGAAAAGATTTTAATGTTTTGTGGCTTGAGTCACTACTTACCAACATTTCCTCAATGCCCATGTTATTAATGACCTTCCGTAACACCTCAGGAGGACAAGGAGAACCAGCCACAATACCTGAAATGCAGAAAACGGGTACAATTACAGGTGATACTATGTGTCAAGTTAAGCACATTAATATAAACTCACAGATACAATGCAAATTCATCTACTTTCGTGCAGCCTATTTTTTTTTAAGAGGCTGAACTGACTCACCAGTCCTGACTGATGACAAATCAAACTGGGCCAGGTCACGCTGACCGAGCATGTCAATATACATAGTAGGAGTTCCATACACAAATGTACACCTGGGTGAAGAGTTGACTATAATTATTTTCAGTTCTGTGACAATATTTGTACTTTGTACTAAAAAAGAAAATTTTAATAAAAAAACAACATTGTAAGAATTTAAGTTTTTAAGATTCAAAGAAACATACTTCTCTTTGTCTATCGCCACCAAGTTAGCACGTCCATCATAGCCTTTGGAGGGGTAAACCAATGTGACACCATGCAAAGCCATGGTCATACCGCCGCCCACTGAGCCGAAACAGTGATACATGGGGACCGGCAAACACACTCGCACATTTTTCTAAACAGATACAGATAACAATATCAGGAAAATATTTTCACAGAAAGTTCTTTACATTATGTAGAATGACTTTATGTAGAAAACCATAAAACCAAAAACGACTTTAGCTGTTTTTTCACAGGCAGGGTCATACATTGTAAGTAAATTGTAAATGAAGTTTGTAGAGTTTTCATTTTAACAAAGGGCTCACTGTCTCCTTCATTTTAAAAGATGAAATTAAAGCTTTCCAATGAAAGTATCAAACAGTACTTATATTATATTATTTTTCCCTTGAACACAACCAAGCACTCACCCTCCAGTCATAGCCCACGCGCAGGCCAATGAAGTAAGAATTGTTGACTATGTTGTGGTGGGTTAGTGTGGCTCCTTTGGGCTTTCCTGTAGTTCCCTAAGAATCACAAACACCTTAATTTTATTAAATGTAAGTTATCATGTATGTTGCAGTTAGGTCAAGAACATTTAAAGTTGACGAATAACTGAAAGGGATATTATCCTTGTTCTGTGATGTGACATGTAGACAACAAAATATTGGTTGGGTCTGTAATGCCTTAGAAGCTTCCTAAAAACCTCTCTCAGAAAGCTATATTAGGGTAGGGGATTTTAAACGTGTGGTTTTGCACCTATTTGGCATCCCTTTGGACTTAACTGGCAACCTCATTATGAAATGCAAGCACTTGACACTGATTGGCTGCCTTTGCTGCAACTCAAAGAATGTAAACTTCACCGTCTTGTTACAGATAGAAGAGCACACATCGGAACGCGACTCGCCATTTCGCTTTGACCTTCGCGAACACTGCTGCAAGTTACTTCCCGTTGGAGGCGAGAGGCCGGATGTATGCAAATTATTTTGAAGGGGAGGGAATTGAATGAGAGTGGGGGGGTGAGATACATTTTACGTAACATGTATCCATTGTTCAGATTGGGCCATTTTCTGGTGGACATTTCTAAAAGAGAAATTTCTATGAAACTTTTCTTATGTTCGTGAATGCGGGTAGACTACCGTTATTCAACTTAGACAAGGTAAAAACGCTTTTTCATTCTCTGTAACCTCAGAATTGACATTGTCAGAATAAAAAGTTAAAAAAGTTCCCAAACTGTCACTGGGGCGGTGCCCCTTAAAAAGTTCCTAATAAGCGATTCTGCTCTGTTTTGGGGGGGGGGGCAATAAACTGGTAGATATGATAAACCGGTAAAAATTTGTCAACTGGTAGAGATTTTGGACTATTGTCTCTATCGAGGTTTGACTTTGCTGTGCACGTAGTCATAAAAACGTAACATTTATACACGTATTTAAGCACCGCAGTTTTAAAATAAGTGATTTTAAGCCATTGAAACACAAACAATTGCTATATGCGTGCACTGTTTTTGTGTGAGAGGAGCGTGCAAGTATTTTTGCAGCTTTATTTGTCTTAAACGAAAACACCACCATTTTTCGATATTTTACTATGTTCTTACCTCAACTTAGATGAATTAATACATACCTATCTTTTTTCAATGCGTACACTTAATCTTTAACTCGACCTCGGGCGCAGTAATATTGAATGAAGTTTGAGTGAGAAGGGGAGTAGTCATGAGTGATGATGTTACTGCACGCCGAGGTCAAAGTGCTGCAAACTAAGTGCTCTTCTGCCATACAATATAGTTTGCATTCTTTATCTGCTTAAAAAAATCACCACGTTTTATTTTGTGCCACCATACTTACTGGTGTAACTATTCTTGTTACAGTCTTTAAATAGGGAAAACATGAAAGTGTTTGGTGTCTTCTAAATGTATCCCTGTTTGGATCCCAAGGAATAAATGGGGCTATGCTAAATGCTAACACATTTACACTACGCTTTACAAAGATTAACTGCACGCACTGAAAAAAGATAGGTATGTATTAATTTGTCTAAGTTGAGGTAAAAACATAGTAAAATATTGAAAAACAGTAGTGTTTTCCTTTAAATACACATATGCATCAAAATTCCCACGACCATTTAGGGCTTAAGAGAAAGTAAACAGCTGATAAAGAAAACGCTTCTGTAACAGTATAATGTATCCGGACTTTGGTCTTAAAGGGGAAGTTATCTAATTTTGCTCCTGTCTGCCTTGACTAAATCACTTTTCTACCTTTAATAACATATAAAACATAGTTATTATTTAAATCATTCTTTCATCACTGATTGTTTATCTTCAGTGAGCTTGAATGTTGCTTGTTTTTATCTTCTTTTTTATGCTTGTATAAGTTTTTTGTGAGAAATTTTGAAAATTTTATGACATAAAATAATTTAATAAAATAAAAACCTTATAGAAAGACAAAAAATCTACCGTGACACATATCGTTATCATGATATAAAATGAATCCTATTGTGAAATAAAATTTTGGTCATATTGCCCACCCCTGATCATTGTTTTTAATAAATCAGCCAATGTCCGATAGTGGGGAATAAAATATTTTATCTCCCTATACCGATTATACTTCGATATATAGGTGGATCCCTAGTCGTAATATATATAATTTAGGTACAGATATGAATACATTTGGTATCAATATGTATCTTTGAGGAACATTTATTCACAGCGCAATGTTTTAAATGTCAGGTCTTCAATCTTCAGCCTGCTGGTCAAAACGTTGTATCTGTTGGTAAATAAATATCTTATGGAACTGTAAATTCTGTGGGAATTAATCTCTTTTATATCCATAATTTTCTTATGTTAAAATACTTTGAGTGATATGAATATAGAGAGAATAAACTGTACCGATGTAAACTGAATGTTAATGGGATCATCACACATGATTTTCTTCTGCAAGTCTTGTAGCTGTTGATGGTGTTCGCTGTTTGCTGCCTGCATCACATCTTTTAAATGGAAAGCCCCCGGCTGCTGACTATCTGTGACAATCACAGTGTGTAGATCTGGTAGTCTAAAAAAGACAGCCGTGTGTCATCAACAAAAACATCATGTGATATGCCTGCTGAGCTTTATTACTGACTGTGTAGTTTTTTTTCTTGTCATACGTACTTTGAACTTTTGATTCTTCCAGGAGAAGATTTTTCCATCTCTGGGCAAAGCTGCCTTAGCATTTCACAGTATTTCTGGGTTTTAAATTGAGTCGGACAAACAACTGCATTGCACTGCACCTGAAAGATGAATTGAAGATGAAGGATAGTCATGTCCAAACTAAGCACCGAACACAGCGGCAGGGTGCATAAACTACTTCATCTAATCTTACAACTTAGTGATCTAATAGTTCAGACAAGAGTAAAAGTAGTTTACCCAGAAATGAAACTTTTGTCATCATTTATTCACCTTAACCCTTTGTTGAATACAAATTAAAATATTTTGGTGATGTAACTACACAGTAGTACAAACAGTACAAAATATTTGTTCAACACAATAAAGGAAACTGGTACAGGTTTAGAACAACATGATGGTGAATAAACGATAACAGAATTTTCATTTTTTGGTGAAATATTCCTTTAAGACAAAGTCTTGTCTTAAAGGATTAGTCAATTTTCTTGTAAAAAAAATCCAGATAATTTACTCCGAAATGTTGATGTCTGTCTTTGTTCAGTCCAGAAGAAATTATGTTTTTTAAGGAAAACATTCCAGAATTTTTCTCATTTTAATGGACCCCAACACTTTTAAAAAGTTTAAAATTGCAGTTTCAAAGGACTCTTAACAATCCCAAACGAGGCATAAGGGTCTTATCTAGGGAAAATATTGTCATTTTGGCAAGAAAAATAAAAAATATGCTCTTTTAAACCACAACTTCTCATCTTCCTCCGGTCGTGTGACGTGCCAGCGTGTCCTCACATAATACGTCATCACGTCAAGAGGTCATGGATGACGTATGCGAAACTACGTCCAAGTGTTTACAAGTGAGGAGAAAAAGGTCCCTTCCGACGTTGTTTTATGTCAAATGATACTTATTAATGTCTTTCTGTTAGTTTATTGTTTAAAATGGTCTGCAAATGTACGTTTCATATTTGTAACACGTGACCTTTCGACGTCATGACGCAATAATGTAAGGTCATGGTGGCGCGTCACAAAGCCGGAGGAAAAAGAGAAGTTGTGGTTTAAAAGTGCATATTTTTTATTTTTCTTGCCAAAAATGACAATCGTTTCACTAGATAAGACCCTTATGCCTCATTTGTGATCGTTTAGAGTCCTTTGAAACTGCGATTTTAAACTGCATTAAAACTGTTTTGGGGTCCATTGAAGTCCATTAAAATGAGAAAAATCCTGGAATGTTTTCCTCCAAAAACATAATTTCTTCTCGACTAAACAAATAAAGACATTAACATTTTGTATGACATGGTGGTGAGTAAAATATCTGGATTTTTTTTTAAAGGACTAATCCTTTAATATCTATGCTTATGCAATCGCCCAGTTCTGAAGTTTCTAATATTCTAATTTTTTCTGTGTTTTTATTTTGTGCATGTATAATCATTAACTTACCTTTCTGAGTGCAAATTCTGCCTCCTGCAACTGATAAGCTGGGTTCACTGATACCTTTTAACCAATAAAGTTTGTGCAAGTTAGACAAGTTGTAGGGCAAACCGCCAGATAAACCATGTAAAACAGATAAAAACACTCACCAGAATAATGCCGGCCTTAGCCGTTGCAAACTGCATCAGCACCCACTCATAGATGTTTGGTCCCCAAATCCCTAAACGATCCCCCTTTTTCAGCCCAACAGCTAAGAGACCTGCAGCGGTCTGTTCCACCTGAAAGCAAAACAATGCAGCACATCTTTAAACACATTGTAATGGCCTAAAGGGGTTTATTTTATAAAAATGTTCACTAAATAAGAAGTGGATGACTCATTCAACATCAATACATAACATACTATCAAAAAATGCAGGCAAAACAACTTTTAACCCAAGACTCGTAAGTGAGTTTAACTGACACCATGAGTTTCTTCTGTGCAGATTTGAACTCTCCAGAATGAACCATGACTCCTGCAGGACCTAAATACCCTTTGGCTTTAAATTTCAATATGATTTGTTGTTGTGTGTTTAAAATAAACATGTTTGTGCTGTACTGTCATCAAACTGCACTGATTGGCTAGTAACATAATATGTTTATGATACGTTATTCCTACACGAATAAATCTTTAACCTACTTATCATAATTTATATTGTGACCAACTACCACATCAAATCTGGCAGAGAACAGTCACATATGTGCCAAGTAGCTCACACCGATCAATTCAGAGTACAATTCAGGGTTCAGCAAGGTGCACACTACTCCCGTTGCATTTGGACCTTGGCAGTTAGTAAATATGGAGGAAAGGTCACAACTACATAACATCATAAAACACTTATACTTTAAGATCATGTTCATGTCTGTGAAATCCCGGCTCATAATCTAATTATGAGATTAAGTGCATCAAAATTTGTTTTCGTTTATTGATTTTACGCTTATCTCAATCTTTGACATGACCTTACTCAGTCAACATTAAATATATTAAGGTTAAATTTTTACAGAATGTTCTTTACATTATATAGGATGATAGGAAAACACTAAATTTCAAAATATTACGTAAGCTGCGTTTTCACAGACAGGGTCACATATATTAAAATGGAAGGTGAGTATTTGGCGTTATTAGGCACTCTAAATATTGCCATACTATAAATATTAGTTGTGTGCTAAATATAAAAGAATAAATATAAGTATTTTACATGAAACTTGTGGTAGCAGCACCATATTTAGTTAGGCTTAATATGGGACTGCTTAAGAATTTATTTTTAGATTGGGCCCAGATCACTCTTTTACACACTAGACTTTCAACATTGGGAGGGGGCAGTGTGGACCCTTTTCAGCACAGCTGAGGGGAAACACTGGACTTCTCTAACAGGTCACTCACATCTTGGTAAAACTCTGCAAATGTCTTGCGGATGCCGTCCTGCACAAAGACCAGAGCTTCACGGTCAGGATGACGGGACACTGTAGCTTGAAGGCATTGATCCACGGTTCTGTATAACAGTGAATGAGCGGAGATACCGTGGGCATAGCTGGTGATCAGGGTTGGGACACTGGGTGGGCTATCCACATGAATTGCACTGGAATAAAAGCAAAGCAAATGGAGAAGTGTGTATGTTTAAGAGATGTTTTTACACAGCAATATTTTTTTACAATGTTTTATTATTGTAAAAAGGTGAATGGTAACTCTAATTGCCCTTACATAACTTTGATAGTAACTGATATCAGACGTCGTTCGTTAGTTCTTATGAAACTACTTAAGTTAAGCGTTTTCTAATGCTAAGTAAAGTTAAACTTTGCACAACGTTTGAAAAATGTAAGCAAGTAAATTAAACGAAACATGCGTTTACGACTCGAGGTCTTACCAGCTCTGCTGAGCAAATATGAAAGGTGTCCGAGATCTTTGCAAAAGGTTCACGCTTTTGCAGAATTTCACGGTCGCGCGTAGATTTGCTAGAAGAAGTTTCGGAGACATTTTTCACGTCCACGTTTTATGTTGTGATATTTAACAACTCTGGTAAGCTAACGTAGACTAACTGTGTTCCGTACACTTTCGGGCTTTTCCGCAAGCTTTCGTCTACTCCTCGATGTAACTTGCTCAAAATAAGCATGTTTGTGTGCGCATTCTCTGGGGGAAGGCCTATTGTATGATTTACACTTTGATTGATGTCTTTTGGACCAATAGTTTTTGAGAAAAGTGAGAAAAAGTACCTCCTCCGCCTGTGTACGAAAGATGATTAGGGAAAACTGTGTTCCGTACATGCTAACAATGATGTTCCGTACAGAGCGCAAAACTTGATTTCAGCTACGAAAATGGACATTAAAGATGAAATAATGTTTTATTTTACTTGATTGTGATGTTTTTTAATTTGTTAAAGCATGATGAAAGTTAAGTTAAACATAATCACTGCATACAAGATGGTACTGACAGACGTGCTATCCGACTGGCTCTATGCAGTCATCGGACGCAACCGACTTTAAACATTAAATACTCAAATTTCAAATATTTTTTTCAACAAAAGGTAATATATTTAACAGTTTGTGATAAAAATCATTCATTTTATAAAGACGTAAATAAAGTGTGAAGCATAAATTAAACTGAAATCCACATTTTTGCTGCCCCACTTGTCTCCCCCTGAAGCTGCAGTCTGTTAGCATAAGCCTGCCCACCGGCCGTTTTCAAACACAAGAGGCGCACACCGCAGATTTACTGAATAATCACTGAAACAGTTTGCATGAGGTTCTCTTTCCTGGTCGTGGATGAAAGATGGGGAAATGAGGATGACACAGATATGACTTTTGTGTGAGATCTCAAATTATTTATTGAGTTATTGGCAGTTAAATGTCATCTGTACGGAACATCGTTGTGTACGGAATACAGTTAGTCTACGTTAAACGATTTGTTTAAAAACTCGACGCTACTACTACAACCGACCGGAACGCCCAAAACTGCAGTGTTGGCGCGTATGAGGTAAAAATGCACATAACTTTAAAATAAACACTCCTGAGTTGATTTCATCGTTGAATCAATATTGTTCGATTTCTTTTTACGCCAAGCTTGTAGCCGCAATCCCCAAAAGTTGCAAATCCGCGAGTTGAACTTCCACGACGACGATGTAAGCAGCTGGCTGGTACGATATATGAACTGTAGAGGACGCAAACAACAATCGTTATCACAGTATAGCATCTTCCTCTTTCAGTCAAGTAACGTTATGCATTTAAATACACCCAGAATTGCATAACACATAGCGATTGCAACGCTTTAAAGTGTTATCATAACAGTTATGAATCAATTGCCTTTATTAGGATTTAGTCCAAAGCATTAAATATGTTAATGTGAGGTTTGATTATCAAAAACAAAACTGTTGCATTAAAAAGGGGCGTGGATTATAAAACGTCTGTGGAATGTCTGAAGTAAACATTTGCATAGTTTGTTTTTATGATGTGTTTATATAGCCACAGGTACAGTTTTAGACATAACTACAAATACTTATATTAAGCGTGCCAAATGCGTACATGTAAAGTGATTTTAGATTTTTACCTTTTTTTAGTATTACTGGTTCATCCACAAAAATATATTTAAAAAAACTAAAATAAAAATATATAGCCACAACATGCTTATTGCTTTCATACAGTATTATATTAAAATACACCACAATTTTACTATGTATTTTTACTGACTGTGCAGATATTTTGGCAGTTTGAATTATGGGCGTGTTTATCTCAAAGGTTTAACTGCGACGCTGCATGCGCAAGGCCGATCAGCTTATGACATCAAAGTACCGCGAGAATTTATAAATGCCGTTAAATGAAACTCTGTAGTTCCCTTGCAGATGGCAGCCTCCTCAAATCTGTCTGGTGAAGATTCATTCTAGACAGAAGAAGAAGAAACTGGACTTCATTGGTTACTGTAGCGGCGCGTACATTAAATAGTTTAGAAAACATTTCAGTCATATTAATAAACTGTCTGTACGTGAAACATCGTTTATGTCTTGAACTGAGGTTATCGTAAAGAATGTAATAAAAGCTTGTGATGGAGGCGATGCGCTGCAGTGTGGAGTATTTATCTGAGTTCAGTGACTGTCAATCATACAAAACGCACATCATTCAAGACGGCACAAATTTGCTGTTGACCAGCGGAGACTCTTATGTACTCGTGTTTCATATCCAGCAAAAAAGAGTCACGGCAAGTACATTTCTACTGTAATATACACTTACCTGTTTGCTTGTTTACAATCTCACGTGATAAATGTTGTTTTTCAGACCGTACTGCACTTTGAAACTCCAGTGACATATGTAGCACTAAGTGATGATAAACTTCGACTTTATGCCCTTTGTGAGAGCGGTGGGCTTTACTGCATTCCTCTGCCTACGAGGTAACAATATCCTAATGTTTGTTCCTTCATTATTGTTGTTTTTTTGTAGTAAATTATCAAACACTTATTGAAGTTCAGCTTTATAGTGCCCTGGGGCCTCATTTATAAAACCGTCCTAAAAGTCAACATACGCACAAAGCCAAAAATGGGATATAAAACAAAGCAATGTTCCCTTTATAAATCACAGGTCACCTGCAAGTGTACATACATGAATCATCCTCATATCCCACCCTGCAAGTCCATTCTCCCATAAAGTTTGTTTTTTATAGATCACAACCTTTGTGTGGGAACAGGGGTACGCAAAAAACGGGTCTGGAAACTTGCATTATAAATGCCCTGCTGAAAAAGCAATTTATATTGGTTATAAATGCCATTATAAACCATTATAATTCCCATCCACTAGATACCACTCAACAACCTGTAGAGTCCCACTTAAACCATTAGAGTTTCCAATACAATTCCCAACCTTTAAGTCCACTACAATTTCTGTGATGTTTTCTTTCTATAGCCGGATATAGATTTGCAATGTCAAAAGCGTAGTAAAGTGATTTTTTTATAATCTTGATGATTTTCCTCTTAGTTCTTCTGCGTTCTCGGTGAACAAAAGTACAGACCCGGTCATGACCAAAATCTCAGATGACTACATTGTCCTCAGAAATGTAAGCCTGCAAGCTGTCATCATAGTTGAGAAGATCCTCGTGACCCTCAGTCTTCACAAGTCCGTCTGGAGTTTTGATGTCTACGAAGAGCCTGGATCCAAGCCCCTTCATAAACTTGCATGTTTCCGGGTCACAACTGTCAACACACACACTCAACACGACTCTCTAAACACCACAGAAGATTTAATAAACACAGATAAAAATAGGAAGTTCCTCCCTGTGCTGACATGCATATACCCCGCCATCTCCACGTCTCTCCGAGCTCACAAGTCTGACCTCCATCATAATCTTGAGCTTCGTCTCTTCAGGCTCTTGTTTGGAGTAGATGCCTCTTTAGTCAATTCTCCAGTCATTCTCTGTGGTTTACCCGATGGACGTATTTGTTGCTTTCCTCTGCTCCTCCCCCAAACGTCTGGTCCAAAAGGTGAGCACAGGTCACCAATAAAAGTGCTGCAGAGCTTAGAACAGCCAATCGTCTTTATTGGAACCTGCGACTCTGGGGAGGGCGGACCTCAGTGTCTTGTCGCAGTTGGTCAAAGAGGCAAACTTTTGTTGGTCAGAAGCAAGGAAGCTGATTCGGAAAACAAGAATGCAGATTACAGTAAAAATCAAACATATTTTCTAATGGGAATCTATCCCATTATCTCTCTATCACTTTTCTTTTGCTGAATATAGATTTGCCAAAGTTGTCAATTTTTTTCTCAGGTTTCAATGAACATAGCATACGAGGACCAGTGCTGTGTGCCTGTGTTGATGATAAATGCCTTTTCTACAGCTCACTTAATGACCTACAAGCTCTTCAACTCACCAAAACATCATTACCAGAGGAAGCAACCGAATCCCAGCTTCCAGCTCTGAGCTCAAACAGTCTTGGTGTATGCAGGGTTGTAGCACTGGCTAGGCCATATACCAATGCCACAGGTACTGTATGCCCAAGTTTTTGGCACGTTTGATTGTTTGACGTTTGAGTCACCAACAGTTTGTGTTTGCAGTTGAAGGATCAGCGCACCTTTTGGCCTTATCCTTAAGTGGAAAGCTCATGCAGGTGAATCTCCCACAAGGGCACGATAAAGAAAACCAATCAACGTTCTCCTCATCTCAAGCAGGACAGAGAGTGAAAGATCTCCTGGCATCCATTGGAAATGTTTGGGAGAAGTAAGATCAATATTTCGTCTTTGAGCAGCAGGTTTTCCAAATATGACAACTAAATGTCCTTTTACTGTCTTTTCCAGGGCGGAGTCCTTGAAACAGAAACTGCAGGGGAAAAATGAATCTCTCAAGCGTCTTAATCAGGTCATGAATGTTTGCAACCTCCTACTGAACAATCGTGGGCATCAAAGGGAATTTAATATGGACAAGCAACCAATCAGCTGTCGTGGTGTGGTTAGATGGAGCTCGTTGCTCCAAAAGGACTCTTTGACTCTCACGTGTGTACTAGAAAACGCAAGTACGTTTACATTGGAACAAGGCTGGACTTTGTGCCTTCAGGTGCACCCATTATCCCAATCTCAAGAGTGCTCATCCAGGACTTACTCATTCCCATTCAGGAAACTGGACTGTGGTCAAAAACTTAATGTAACTATTCCTATTGAAAGGGTCGATGAGTTGCCAGTAAATGTCTTTTGTTCTCTGGCTTTCACTCTTACTGCTTTATTTGGAGCATCTGATTCATCTTCCCAATCTCTTGGCGTTTCCCAGCACACAAGCATTGGGTCCATCAGTGTACCTCTTAATACTTTAACAGTTGATTGGCTAGATGCTTTAAGACTAGAACGATCATTTCCTCCTGGACACAACAGTACTGCGGACACCATCCAAGCCTTTCTGCGTTCAAAAGGAGTACTAACCCAAGACTCCGATATTGCTCCTAAATCCGGACATTGTGGGGTGGTGGTGAGGGTATCATCAGAGCTTCTAAAAAGCAAACTACACCTCACAGCCACCAGCAGTGCAGAAATGTGTTCGTCTGTACTAAACTGGTTGGTTTCTAAGCCTGATACAGCAGAACTTGTATCTGTACAAACTCAAGTTGTGTGTGCCTACAGCCCTGATGGACAACCTGTCAAGCTACTGGCTAAAGAGGTGCAAATTACTTATGATCAGTCCAGATTCATATAAGTTTTTAATTTACACTGATAGTTACAAATGTCTTTGCTATAGGTGACTTTGGGAGATTTTAGTTCTGAAGGGCCTCTAAATGTCCTTGAGATTTGTGTGGAGAGTTCTTCTTTGGCAGCGGTGTGTGGACTGCATCATGCCATTCTGAGGCGTCTACAGGTGCTTTTATCACAAAGTCTTATCATTTTAAACATAAACTCAGAATTGAATCTAATGTACAAATCATGAAATTTCCCTGTAGGTGCTACTCGGAGACAGAACCACAAATCATGGGCATGCAAAACCATTGCAAGCACAAAGACTGTGCGAAACTGTCCGTCATGTTGAGGTAGATCTGATCACACTTTATTTTATTACTTGGCTTGTTGGTACATTACCAGATCTTGCATAAAAAATTCCCATTTTGTGGATATTTACATATATCAAATATAACACTCAACTGTCTTTTTCTTTTATCAGTCGCTTTATAAAGACCTTCAGGATGCTTACAATCAAGCTGCTCTTGGTGGAACAACAGAATCGAACAAAAGCTCTGAGATACTGTTTCGCATTTTTCTTGACCTGAGGTCAAACCCACTTGTCATTATTTGAATGAATTATTCACCACAATAGTTGTATTGTATAATTCATAGTACTGTATATACAATAGTATACTATTATGTAGTGGATGCGGTTGCTTTTCATAATCAATAAAATACTGTACAGTATGTAAAAATAGTACACAAGAACCAGTTTTAAACTTCAGTATAACATCTCCACACACAGGTCTGGAGTGCCTTTATGTGAGATATAACCCAGTCTGTTAGTATGTACTATGCATATAAAAATAAAGATATCAGTTTCATCAATGTCTGTCTCACTCCGCTGGTTGTGGCTCAGTATTAAAGAGTTTTTCCTTAAGTCGATAATATCTTCCATTCTGATCAGCCATTAGCTGCTGGTGAGTTCCCTCTTCCACAACCTTTCCATCTTCCATGAAGATAATGTGGTGTGCTTTCTCCACAGTCTCCAAACGATGAGCTACCACCAATACTGTCTGATCTGTTATGTTATTGAGCACATCTTGAATCTGGAAAATACAGAAGAAAAACATTTGAAATGATGTTTCATTGGCAGCAGAGTATGTGAGTGAAGCACGATTTTGCCTGGAGCTTTTGAAAGTCGGTGCATTGTGGTTTTCTAATACACCCGAGAGCACTCCACTACCACTCCATCGCAAGCACAACTCACGTTAACAGCCATAATGCGGCTATGGGCGTAACTCTCATCTAACAGATGGAGGGGAGAGCATAACATTTCTCAATGAAAATATTGGCTTGGGCTGAGATTAGCTACTGCTCCAATACTGCACGTTGATGTTTTTGTCTTTAACACTGAATGCATCTTCTGCATCTTCTGAGGTTTTGTAATATATATAAAAAAAGAAAACTTACAGTAGAGTGTAAATGTGGGAGTGAGCAAGTAGCGGGAAATAATAAACCCGGAGCGGAGATGGAGCAGAGTGATTACGTAATGCTTTGAGCATGGAGCAGAAATTCTTGCCACTCCACTCACATACTCTGATTGAGGGTGCTTTCACACAGGCACTGTTTTGGTCGACCCAAATGAGTTTTCGGTCCGAGTACGGTTCTTTGGGTTAGTGTGAACACAAAAGCTTGTGCGCACTAAACGGCCGCTCCGAGACCACTCTAAACAGGTGGTCTCGGAGGGGCTAACGCCAAACTCTGTGAAGTGAACGCTGCTCGACCTCGGACCGAACCAAATACATGAAGTTTTCCACATGTTTGAGCCACTGGGCTTCGGTTATATTGTGGGTAAACAACAAACAGGGCAATCTTGGTCTGTCTCTTGGAGGTTTGAGCTTATGATTTCATAAATGCATAGCTGTCCTCCACACACACAAATAGTGACATTTACAGGACTTATAGCAAACGGCTCCTTGAGAAGGGCTTTAATGGAACAGTTGCGCAATTTCGCGTTAAAGCAATAAACTTTGCAAAGACGTGCATCATTTATTTCCATATTATGCTAGCTTCGCTCTTCCTGTCAGGCTGGTTGTTGTGGAAAAGTGGGGGGTGGTCATGGGGGTAAGCACTAAGAGACCAATGACAGGGCTAACCATTGTCACATGGTGTACGGTGCAGCATTTCGAGTACAGTAAAAACAACATACGTGAACACAAACCGCACTAACTGAAAAAATTATACAATGTAATTTGGTGTGCAGTGAGGCCGCACCACGGTGCACACCAACATGTGTGAAAACACCCTGAGATACACCTTGTTACACTAAACAGCAGCTTAAAATATCAAGATGTATTTATTGTGTAAGAGTGCATACTGCTTGTTGTGTGCTGCAGTCCATGTGGCTGGTTGCCTCATCTAAGATCAGAATCTGCGGTTTCCTTATCAGAGCTCTGGCTAAAGCAATACACTGCTTCTGTCCTGCAGACAGCTGGTCACCACATTCACCAACATCTAAAGAACACAAGAGTTTACAAAATCTAACACAAGCAATAAGATCCAGACCTAATAAATTCATATTTACTGATTGGATATTCAAAGGGACACTCCACTTTTTTTAAAATATGCTAATTTTCCAGCTTCCCTAGAGTTAAACAATGGATTTTTACCGTTTTGGAATCCATTCAGCTGATCTTCAGGTCTGGCGGTACCTCTGTGGTTTTCTAGGCCGATATGGTTAAGAACTAAACTCTCATTCTGGCGTAATAATCAAGGACTTTGCTGCCGTAACATGGCTGCAGGAGGCGCAATGATATTACGCAGCGCCTGAAAATAATCTTCTTGGTAAATTTCTGTAGCAGAGAACTATTTTCGAGCTCTGCGTAATATCTTTGTGCCTCCTGCAGCCATGTTACGTCAGCAAAGTCCTTGATTATTATGCCAGAAAGAGAGTATAGTTCCTAGCCATATCGGAAAAATATCAAAACTCTTTGGTTATTTTTTATGCTAATGGTCTAATCAGATTCAATGGATTATGCTAAGCTATGCTAAAAGTGGTAACGCCAGACCCAAAGATCGGCTGAATGGATTTCAAAACTGTAAAAATTAAATGTTTAACTCTAGGGGAGCTGAAAATTAGCAATAAAAAAATTGGAGTGTCCTTTTAAGTATGGAGTTACGATGACCATTTCTGAGTTTAACTGGTTTCATACCCGTGTCATATCCCTGCTCTAGGTTGCATATGAACTGGTGTGCATTGGCTTTCCGAGCAGCTTCTTTGACTCTTTCGAGGGAACAATCCTCTAATCCGTACTCAATATTATGTCTCACGGAGCCAGAGAAAAGCACAGGATCCTGGGATACCATCGCCACCTGAAAATGACATTCATATATTACCTACAATCTAATGAAACTGCAATAACACAACTCACTGTTTGCAAAGTTAACATCTGTACATGCTAGTTTATTATAGCATGCCTTTTGGTGGAAGTAATTGTGTTGATAGCGATATAGAGGTTCTCCATCCAGCAACACCTCACCCTCCTGTGGTTCATAAAATCGCTGCAGCAAACAAACACAAGAAGTCTTCCCACCACCAGAAGGTCCCACCAATGCTGTCACCTTCCCCGGACTCAATTCTAAAGTCACAGACTGCAAGAATATTTGGGTTAGATTAAGACATAATTTGTTAAGTTTACAACAGGGTTTGTTTTATCATAAAAAGTAAATTAAGTTAATAAGTTATACCTCAAGGGCTTTATTATCAGGCCGTGTGCTGTAAGAAAAGGTGACATTTTCAAAAGTGAGTCTTCCTGTGAGTTTCTCGGGTGCCAGATCTTCTGCCTCTCTCATTTGTGGCTTCCTATCAAGCAGCTGGAAGACTTTTACTGCTGAGCCGACAGTGTTCAACATGTCTCCATAGATATATACAAGTTGCTGAGGATATAATAATGGGCAGAATTTAGTGTTGTTAATCTGTCTTGGTAGCCAAGTTAGTACAGCATTTGCATTAGCAGTGCAAACATTATAGGTTTGCATCTCAGGGACCACACATATTGTTAAAAAGTATGCCTTGAATGCAATGTAAGTCGCTTTGGAAGTGTCTGCCAAATGCATAAATGCAATCTCACCTTCATGTTAGTCACCATGTCCTTCTGGTACAACACGAATGCAAGGAGGCTGCCACTGCTTAGCTGTCCAGAGGAGATGAGATTTCGACCTTGGAACAGCATTGCCACCCTCAAGCCCAATGTAATAAACTACAGTGTTGTGATAGCAGATAAAAAAGAGGATTTTAGGAACAGATACTTTTGACTTGCATTTGTGTGTTGGATAGGAAGCTATTTATTTACACTGTAAACCAATAGGAATGCTTTACCCTTCGTATTAAAAGGTGAACAGCACTGTAGATGCCCTTTCGTTTCAACAACTGAAGCTTATTGTTCAAAGCCTGTTCATATCTTCTCTTCTCCTGAGCCTCTGCTTTACAACTGCGTACCGTCTTTATAGACCCAATGACAGAAGACGCCAAATTCCCAATCTCTGCATTGCAGTCCTGAATTTCTCTGGATGTTTTCTGTAGGATTCGAAACCGTGAAAATATCATCTACAAGACAAAAACAACCCTGATGCATTATGACCTACCGTTAAAATATTTGTTTACTTACCTGTGAGAAGTTGTTGTATGAATTTTGAATGAAAGCAAGAACAGGCATCTCTATGCATGTGAGGAGTGTTAACTGCCAGGACAGGCCCAGCATAAAGTACAGCATGCCACATGTTTTCACCAGACTGCGCAGTAACACGTTTACGTTCATGGCGACAGAACGGCCCATCTTATCCGTGTCAGAGACCAAACGTGAACTGAGACTTCCTGTTAGAAAGATATTTTTCACATAGACACTTAATCAAGGCTGTCCCGAGCCATGAGATGAGGTGGTCCTATTAAATCATTTTACTGACGGTTGTGCAGGGCATGGGGTCCACCTTTTTTATCGTATTTGTTAGCTTTGTCTACTTATATAACAATACACAAATACATAATTACAACTATGCAGCTTGTTAAAGGGATAGTTCACCCAAAAATGATAATTCTGTCATCATTTACTCAACCTTGTTACAAACCTGTGTTAATTTATTTGTTCTGCTGAGCACAAAGAAAGATATTTTGAGCAATGTTCGCAACCAAACCATTTTTGAGCACCATTGACATCCATAATAGTAGTTTTCCAACTACAGAAGTCAATAGTGCATCTGTTTTCTGCCTGATTACAAATATATTTCTTTGTGTTCAGCAGAACAAAGAAATGTATACAGGACAGATATTCATTTTTGGGTGAACTATCCCGTAATTGGATATCAATATTATGCATAAACCATATGTATGTATTTTACAATGGACTTGAGTATTAAGTAAAGAGGTAATCATACCTGGTTTGTTTTCTTCGAAGAAGTTTATCTCCTGTTTCATGAGGTTTTGAAACAGCATGTGTCGGATTCTTTTGTTGAGTCTGCTGAGGCTACACATGAACATCCCCCCACGCAGACCACCGAACATAGAACTTCAATACACAAATAAACAAATAAATACACAATGGACAAACTATATTAGTTCAAAGAGGAATAATGTTATACTTACCTTCCTAGTGAGCAAAGTGCCATGAGTCCAACAGCCCACAAAAAGTTCTTGTGTTGGTATTTTCCACTCAGTAAGTCAATAACTTTTCCAACACTGTATGGAATGAACGTCTCAACTATAAAGAAAAGCAAATTATGTTCAGCAGCCTTTATTACATATTTTAAAACGGGTCAATGACGTGACGTTAATTATTTTGTGTCCGTATGGTTCAATTAAATGTAAAAGGGTTAAAATTTCAAAATAAAATTGCAGATTACTTGCATACATTCTCTCTTTTGAGGACCAAGTCTAAAATTTCTGGTTTTATTTCATTTGGAAGAATATTTGGGGGATAATTTCAAAAATGTCAATTGGTGTTAACTAGTATTTTTAAATGAAAATATAAATATATTCATAAAAAAATGTGGAATAAAATATAATCATCTAGTTTAGTGTAATATGATTTTTTTTACATAATTTGTCAAAGCTTATTAAGAAAACAGAGCAAAAAATGCATTCAAATTTACATTTAGAAAAAAATAATAAAATAATATTTAATATAAATAATAAAATAATATTTAAAAATAAATATTTTTTATGATTATGCTTACATGCCATTAAGGTGGATAAAATATTTAATATTTCTCATTCTTTGGCGCAATTGGCGGTTACATCATTTGACATTTTCAGGTCCGTTCACTCTTAACATTCATAAAAATGGAGCGTAATTTTTTATTGCATAAATTAACATAAATACACTATGTGCATTGAAATAAACCTGATGCATGCTTTTAAAACAAGTTTTTTAAACAAATTTTTTGAATTTCTCATCTTGACAAACTGTTTTTTGTCACTGACCCATAACAAAAGGGCAGACTTACTTTGAATCAAGTTTTAAAATTCCTTGCATATTACTTTCAATTATATAGTTTAGATTTTTTGGTAACAAACACATTTGTACTAGCACAGGGGTCTTCAATTAAGGGGCTGTCAATCAGTGTTTAATAATATACATATTGTATATAACAGCTATATTTCTCTAACCACCAATGGGTCCTTGGCATAAACAGATTCAATGGCAAGGCCATTCTCTAGTTTACTAGATTTATGCAGTGTTCCTGTAGCTCAATTGGAAAAGCACTGCGTTAACAGTGCAAAGGTCATGATCCCCAAATAAGAAATGATGCGTGAATGCAATGTACTAAATGCAATGTTAAGTTGCTTGGATAAAAGCATTTGCCAAATGCATAAGTGTAATCCAAATGAAAAACTCACACAACGCTGCCAGGCTGAGGAAGAGGAAGGCAGTCCCTAGATGAAAATAGTCTGGTCTGGAGTACCAAATTACTCTTTTCAGGAGAGCTTTGGCTTCTTCATCTTTTTTCTGGTTTCTGGCACCCTTAGCTGATCCACCACGTGGGAAGGCCATCTCCAGCACCATATATACAATAGTAGATGTGGCAGAGCTCAGGATCACCATGCCAGGATCAGGAACAGGGCTAAAACCTCTTACAGTCCCAGGCAGCATTGTCTGTACACTGTCAAACACCGCAGGTAAGAAGCTCAATAAGGCTACCCATCTCTTCAGGAGGGAATGGACACTGTTGTCAGCAACCAGTGTGCTCACTGAATAAAGCAGAGCCCAGCTGATGGTCCTGAAAGCCCACAGGCACCTTATATCCAGGCTGCCTTCTCCATCCAACCTCAGCAACACAGCCCATACACAAACCCAGAGGATAAGATCACAGCACAGCAGATAGATAAGTGCTATTAATGTAGCAGTGGATAAGGGTTGAGTCTTGGGCACCATCTTTAAATGTAAACTGGATAAAACAAAACGAGCCATATGTTAGCAATGTATAGCGTCGCTTGGTTGTGCATACTAAATGTTAACCACTTGACTATATAAACTTAAACTTACTTAAACGTATTGCCTGACTATATATTTAAGCACTAAACAAATATCAGATATTTAGCCTTACCATAAGCTGTTTTTATCAATCCTTTAAGAGCGCCATAGCATGTCGGACTGCCACTTTTGGTTTCACTTTCACATTTGTGGGCGGTGACGAAATTGTTTTCAGTTCCGCTTTATTAACAAACAGCTTATAAAATAAACGCACATAATATATATATAATACGCAGTGATAGTTTTATTAGAACGAAGTAGTCTGGTCCTAGCAATGTGGGTTCAATTTAATGAGGCGCTGTATAGTACCGCGAGAGCGAGTCAGAAGCACAACTTTCGAATCGCTCTCGCGGTACTTTGATGTCATAGTGTCATAAGGACCAGTCCTACTTGAATGGGGAATACAAATGTTTTGCTCGCTGAGATCACAATAAAACAACATAATTTCGAACAACAATTAAACAAGAATGCAATTGTACTATAAATATAGTTTCTTAGACTAAAGTAAGTGCCCCAGCTACTGCGCATGTGCACCAATCGATTGTGGCTAGAAGGGATACAGCTACGGCCAAAATCTCGCTGGATGAGCGCTGTTTTCATCCTCATTCTAACCCTAAACCTAATATTTCACGGGATTTGGCCGTAGCACTGCAACTTTTTGTTACGTTTTTGGGAATAGTTTACACAATATTCCCTATCCAAGTAAGCCAGTATTGTTAAAGGGGACATTTCACAAGAATTTTTTAAGATGTCAAAGAAATCTTTGGTGTCCCCAGAGTACATATGTGAAGTTTTAGCTCAAAATATAATATAGATAATTTATTATAGAAAGTTTAAATTTTCACATTGTAGATGTGTGCCAAGATGTGCAGTTTTGTGTGTGTCCTTTAAAATGCAAATGAGCTGATCTCTGTACTAAATGGCAGTGGCGTGGTTGGATAGTGCAAATTAAGGGGTGGTATTATCCCCTTCTGACATCACCAGCGAAGTCAAATTTCAATGACCTATTTTTTTCATATGCTTGTGGAGAATGGTTTACCAAAACTAAGTTACTGATTTGTTCTTATTCACATTTTCTAGGTTGATAAAAGCACTGGGGACCCTTACAGCACTTAAACATGAAAAAGTTCAATTTTTTATGGTGTGTCCCCTTTAAAACTGTATTTTAAACTTAATCATACAGTGATATGGAAAAAACATGGCCGCACAGTTAGTCCAAGGCACTGCCAAAATGTTTATTAAGCATTTATCTGTTTACATCTTCAGTTCTAAAAAATTCCAAATATATTTTCCTTTAATATAGAAATAAACTTTATTAGTGTACTAAATACTCTTTACCATACTATAAATGACTCTCTGAAGAGGTTCACATCCCCTTCCATTAACAGCAAGTCATTTGCTTTGGCAAAATAAGAAAACAACACAACTATGACAAGGCCAACAATTGTGCACCTGAGAAAACTGAAACAGCTTCCCATAAAACATCTTGAAATGTAATGCTTGTTCTATCCAACAGTAAATATGAATGAAATGGTCCCTTTGAACACTCAGGGTCAGCTTCCCAGACAGTCTATAGTCTCAGACCGAAAACACTTATCTTAAAATATATCAGTGTCATTGTTTTGTCTCAAAATGTACACCAGTAATGTTTTTTGTAAGGCATGCTTGTAAAAACTACTTAAGTAGCCTCATATAACCAAGACCTAGTCCTTGACTAATCTAAACCGTGTCTGGGAAACCACCACTGTGTTCAAAGAGTCTTTCATACAGTCTTAATCCAAGAACCCAGCAGCCCTCACCAAGTGCACATTAGGTATTTAGGGCAAAGCACACAAAAAATCTCACTGATAAACAGACGACTTGAAGCCTTATGACGAAGGAAGTTTTATGACGTAGTACTTGGTTAGCAAAGGTTTGTGTTTAGCTAAACCTTGACTTGAGTTACTCCTGATTTATGATATAGTCTCTTTACACTTTGGCACTCTTGAGGGATGGTTTCCCGGCCAGGGATTAGCTTAAACCAGGACTAGGCCTTAGTTTAATTAGGAAATATAACTAGTTTTAACAAACATGCCTTACTAAAAACATTACTTGTGTGCATTTTGAGTCAAAACAAAGGGCACTGATGTATTTTAAGATATGACTTGTTTTCAGTTTGGACAGCTCTTACATTTATTTTAGTCTATGACTAGTCTAATCCCTGTCCTGGAAACCGCCCCTGAATGTTGAAAAGTTAAGACAACAGATTTAAACTCCCATTAAGGGTTAACTGTGTATGTAGGTCATTCAGTGTATGGTACAAAAATACAATAAGAACACTTGCAATGTTATACAAACACAGTGTATATAGTGTATCCTTATACATAACAATAAACGAAAATATATAAAGATAAAAGTTAATGTGACATATAACAATTATGATGCTGAACAACATTTCCTGGGCAAACAGCTTCAATGTTCATTATAAGAATGAAGAAGCACCTTTTTACTGTATTCATTTGTAGTAATTGCACTTTTCAATATAGCCTACTGTATGCCATACATTTTCACGAGCTGTGATACACCTCAATTTCGGACAGTTGGACAACATAACTCTTGTTTTGAACTGGTTTACATTTTTGGTCCCTGTGAAGATTAAGTATTTGTCTTGTCCCCATTTGTAGGAACAGTGCTGTACTGGCAGTCAGTGGATAAAGTAACTGCAGGCTTAGCTGGAGATCCAGAAGCTTTTTCCTTTTGCAAACGGTCACGGCGGTCTAGCCAATAAAAGGAAACCATAAGAAACAAAGCTGATAAGGTCACTGAGATGCTGCAGACCAGGAACACATATGTGAAGACCCCAGTCCTGTCAACTAGAACCCCTGTAACACAAATATAAGAGTGAATAAAACATTACATATAATTTCAACTTTCCTGACCTACAAGTAACAAAAGTGCCATTTTATCATGATTTTGAAGCTTATCATTGAAACATATGTCATGCATGACTTTATAAACTAGATTGTCTTTAGTCTAGGGCAATGGTGAGCATTAAACCAAAAGCATGTGTTCTTGAAATCACTGCAAAGTGTAATATTATACTTGGCCCTACTATTAAACTATTGTGTGAGAAAATGTAGCTCGGTCAGTTTGACCATACTCAAAACATAGAGACTTGCCTCCCACACATAACAAACACATAAATCCAGATTAGTGCTTTTAAAGTGGGGGAGACATTCCTTTCTTTGTACCAGGCAGGTATATAATCTCAGGTACCATATTTAATTGAGCTGGTAAACTAACATAATTTCGAAGATTGCCATGTTACCTGCGAGAGGAGGTCCTATTAACAGTGTGACACTTTCCATTATAGACAGCAGGCCGAGCGCGGATGGGAACCGGCTCATCTCAACTGTATCCATCAGAACGGTGAACATCAGTGACCCGACCACGCTCATAGTAATTCCATACGTAAGCACGTACATTAAAAGCACAGGAAAACTGGCATTAATGCAACAAATATTATTACTGAGTCCATTTAAGAGTAGGGCGATGGAGAACACGTAGATGTGGCGACCTTTAAACCATGACAAACTGAAGAGCACTCCGATGGGAGGTCGCACAATAATGTTCACAAAGCCCAGGATGGAGAGCAGCAAGGCAGCTCGGCTTGGATCCATACCGTCGGACGTAGCATATGGGACTAGGTATATAAGGGGCACCACAAACCCCAGCATCATCCAAGTGATGCCCAAGGAGAAGACCCGAAATCGAAGATTACTGCAGAACAGGTCAAAAGCCATGTGTCGTCTGAGAGAAGATGTTAAATTTTTAAATATCCCTAGAAAGCCCCCCTTCGGCCTCTCTTCTTTGGTGGCTTTTGGGGTATTGCTCTTCGCCTTTCTGGGCTTGAGTGGCCTCATGACAGCCCCACAAACACAGCAGTTAAGCAGCACAGCGCCAAGCACCAGAAAGCTCCCTCTCCAGCCCAACTCCTTGTGCAAGTAGTCTCCTAAAAAGGGCAATGTGGACAGACCCAAAGCTGTACCAGTGGAGGACATTGCGTTGGCAAATGGACGACGGCGCACAAAGTAATGGCCGAGGATGGTGACAGCAGGCTGAAAGCTGAAGCAGAAACCCAGACCTGTTGAGCAAACACAGAGTTTTGGTTATAGATGTTCTGATGATGGCAAACTTGCTTCATGCCAGGTGATCCTATATACACTCACCTAAAGGATTATTAGGAACCCTATACTAATACTGTGTTTGACCCCCTTTTGCCTTCAGAACTTAATTCTATGTGGCATTGATTCCACAAGGTGCTGAAAGCATTCTTTAGAAATGATGGCCCATATTGATAGAATAGCATCTTGCAGTTGATGGAGATTTGTGGGATGCACATCCAGGGCACGAAGCTCCCGTTCCACCACATCCCAAAGATGCTCTATTGGGTTGAGATCTGGTGACTGTGGGGGCCATTTTAGTACAGTGAACTCATTGTCATGTTCAAGAAACCAATTTGAAATGATTTTAGTACAGTGAACTCATTGTCATGTTCAAGAAACCAATTTGAAATGATTCAAGCTTTGTGACATGGTGCATTATCCTGCTGGAAGTAGCCATCAGAGGATGGGTACATGGTAGTCATAAAAAGATGGAAATGGTCAGAAACAATGCTCAGGTAGGCTGTGGCATTAAAACGATGCCTAATTGGCACTAAGGGGCCTAAAGTGTGCCAAGAAAACAACCCCCACACTAGGGATGTTCACATTAACCGTTTAACCGTTAACCGAAGGTAAGAAATTATGACCGATTAACATTATCAGTTAAAATAAAAATATTTGTTAATACATGGTGTGTGTTGTCATGAGCCGACAGACATTTCGCCACTTTTCTATCTTTAATTTGTGAATGTCCTGTAAATGACACAAATGATTGCTGCCCTGACGGTCTGATAAAGTAATCATTTGTATGAGAAATCATTTGTATGCGTGTTTGGAAGCTGAACGGAGACGCGCGCGTGTCCGCGCAAGATGACGCGGTCCGTCTGCGCACATCCGGACAGACGTTCGCTGATGGCCTCTGACCCTAACCATAAACATCTAGCTCTTTTTGGACAAACGGAGAAAGACGACGCAAAACCAAAACTTTCTGAAAAGCGTCCTGCTTTAGAAATGACTACTGTGGTAGATGAAACGGAGACAATCTGCCATTTGGATATTAATCCACTGGACCGATCGCGTGCTTTTTAACAAGGTATGTTGCGTGAATATCTGATAATGTATGAATCCTGGTTCTGTTTTTGATCTGTGGCTGCTGTTTGCACGACGTAAAACCAAAGACGACGCAAAACCAAAACTTTCTGAAAAGCGTCCTGCTTTAGAAATGACCACTGTGGTAGATGAAACGGAGACAATCTGTCCTTTGGATATTAATCTACTGGACCGATCGCGTGCTTTTTAATAAAGTAATGTTGCGTGAATATCTGATAATGTATGAATCCTGGTTCTGTTGTTGATCTGTGGCTACTGTTTGCACGTTCAAATTAAATGTTTTGTTTTTACTAGTTCACAGACAACCGTCAGCTGTATTTTTACTCAATGACAATTTCATATTAAAATCTTATCAGTTAACGGTTAATGTTCGGTTTAGAAGCTACGGTTGTCGGTCGGGAAAATTAACTGATATGAGCATCCCTACCCCACACCATTACATTAATGAGAAATTGAACAGGTATTCCTAATAATCCTTTAGGTGAGTGTAGTTTGCAATAATCTCTATTGCTCTTTTCACTGCATATCATAATCTCTTCCTGTAGGACCTACTGACCCGTGATCACCCCAGCAGTGATGTACAATTCAACAATGGACTGTGAGAAGGAGCTGGCTGCCATCCCCAGACCACTCAGTACTCCCCCAAACATCACTGTTGCCCGACATCCAAAGCGCTCCACCAGAACACTACAAAGAGGACCTGAAAGAAAAATGCTTACAGCTTGAAATGAAGATGGCCACTATTAGCCACTCTTATCATCACATAGCAAATTGATCACAGACTGATAATATAGAAAACAGTATAGAAGATGGTAAACCAAGACCTCAACTTCCTTTTCACAGTAGTAAAGTGAGATGTAAAGTTCTGGTATCAGTTAGCTAGTTTCTCACAGAAGTCTTTTTAATAGTTTAGAAAAGTCCTTAGAATTGAACCCATTGCCGTGGTCCCATGCCCCACCTATGCTACCACCTTACCTCCAGCATGTAGAGCTGCTGTCATTATTGAAGGCACCCAAGACGTCTCGCTGTTGCTGGCTTTAAATTCGGTCTGCAGATCAACATAGAAAATACCGATGAATGATGGGAAGGCCAGCGTCAGAGCCAAGACAATGATGGTAGCGAACAAAACCACCCATCCCCAGCCTCCATCTGGAGCATTATAAGCTGGATGTTTTGGGTCTGAAGGGGGTCCTAGTTTCTCTCCCTCCTCAGATTCAGGCTCACATTGCTCCTCAATGCTAGAAGGTTGTTGAGGTGCCATATTTTTCTAGCCAACGGTACTGAAGTCACTGCCGTCTAAGCTTTTCCGCCTGGTTTAAGCAGCTTTGCACTCTCGGTGGTGTAAGAAGGGTAGGGCAACACATTCTTGCATATTCCATGTCATCAAAATAAATGTGTTTGCAACACTCCTACAATTACAGATAAGAGCCTTTTTGAACAAAGAGTCATTTAAAACATTTCACATTAACATTTTAAAAGGGACTGATAGTCTCTTTAATATTTATGCAGTCCTCAAATATATCTGACTGGACCAAGTTTCTAGTATGAATTTGTTAAACTCTTCTATGTTTACTTTTCACACTCAGGTAGAGTAGAAGAGGTGCAGACCCGTATTGTCACATCCACATTGGAGATTCTTTACCAGTTTTATGAAAAGGCTGCTGAGATATATTATCTAAAAAGTCTAAGTGTGAATACTAACCAAATGAGAATAATAACAAAAAATCAAATGTGCATCTCTTATAAAATTAATGTTTTACTACAAATTTTAAGTTCACACAAGAAAAATACTGTAGTATACTTTATTAGAAAAATGTGTATTGTAGCGTATAGTAACTAGTACACAATGTACACTATTGTCAATGTGCACTATATTCTGTATTATTACCTATAGGTAATTGAAAACATTTAATAAATACTGTATTAACTAAAAGTTAATATACGTATAGTTAAATAAATGTACGTATAAGTATACTAAATAAATATAAATACATACAGTATTTGTATGTAGATTGTCTCACTACTAGTAATAACCAGCTATATAACTTATACAGTTATAACTTAGTTATTAATCAATCCGCAAAAAACGTGATTAGTTACAACATTTTTACCATTCAAAAACATTGTTAATTTTCATTAATTAATGCTTATTTGCTTCTCGTGTCGTTTATTTATTGAATCTAATTCTGTTATATTATAAAGTCAAATGTCATGCTGTTCCGCAGCACGCGACTCAAGTGAACAACAAAGAAGCTACACGGAAAGCCCGAGGGAAGGTGTGTTTTCGTCAAGATAACTGCAAAAACACCGTATTAAACTTAGACGTTTGACGGAAAGATGCGAATAAACAAAGCATTATAAGCATTACATGAATAAAGCATCGATTTAAGTACTTGACTTTGACCGCATCACCGGTGTCTCGTGAGGTAACGTTTCATCCAATTCTTTCAGTTCAATTTCAGTTTAGAAGACAGCCTGTTGTGTTCAACCCAAGTAAACATTAAAGCTTGAAACGGCCTCCCGAAATAAATAACAAACGCACCTTCTCAGCTGATTTTCAGTCATCCACGGCAGCGCGGCATGTTTGCTGCGCAGGCTGCTGTCATATCAGCAGGAGGAGACTCTGAAGGAGCGCACACATCTTAATTATGTAGCTTTTTCCCTTATCTCAGGAAATAACAAAACCAATGTAGGGCTAAATGTGTGGTAACGGCTCCTTTAAATGCAGTCTACGCGTAGCGAAATATGAGTAAAGGGGCGATGCCATTTCCTCTTGCCTTTCGCCCCACAGCGCAGCGGTTCTCTCTCATCCGCTTAGTTTTGCACTGAGGGCGGGTTTCTGTGTAAGTAACTATACCCTGGCCTGTAAACTTGATTTGTGTGCTTGCTTGTTCCTATTCATACAAAAGGTTGCATGACTGGTTATTGGTTAAAGCAAACGTGACTCAGTAAAATTAGAGTTAAGAAGAGTTAAGTACATATTACTAATCTTCTGTGCCGTGTGACGCAAACCCGTTGTCACTCAAAACTCGTGTTTCACATGCGTTTATGACTGTATGATGTGGCCAAGTTCAATGTCAAGCTTTTAAGTAAAAATATATTTGGTAGAATTTGCTTTTCTCAACCAGGGGGTTAGTAGAGGGCCCCAGGATGACTTAATGTATAGTTCACCCAAAAATAAAAATGCTGTCATCATTTACTCACCTGCCTTAAGTTGTTCGAAACCTGTGCAAGTTACTTTGTTCTGCTGAACACAAACGAAAAATAATTGTCACCATACAGATCAGGGGCACCATTCACTTGCATAGAATATTTACTACTATGTATGTCAATGGTGCTTCTGATCTTTTTGGTTACACAAACACTAGTCAAAATATCTTCCATTGAGTTCCATTTTTCGGTGAACTATCCCTTTAACATTATTTAAAATATGAACCCTAAAATCAACTATGTTAATACAGTATCGTTCTTCAGATTTTGTTGTGGACAATGGGAGGGCCTTGAAGTCTATTACAGCTATGGAAATATGTTTAAAATTGACTTGAAATTAAATTTTAAATTTGACTCAGTAATCAGATAATTTTGGGATTTCATTAGTTAAAAAATCTGGAACCAGACTACATACACTGATCAAACGGAAATAGCTGTAAACAATGAACAGCACACAACAGTGAAACACAAAACACATTTTATGATAAAAACCATAACATTATCTTTTTTGCAGTCTGTACATTGCAATAAACTGCATCAGAAGACAAACTTAAAAAAATGAAAAGACAGTCTGATCAAGACTTTTCATTTCCAGAACACTTATTTTCTCCACAATCTCCAAAACCTATTGACATATTTGACACTTTACACCAATACTGTCGACAATGCAATACACCCAAAACAACCGATGTAAAAGCAGGTTTTTAGCACGTAAAATGTGTGTTTACTGTATATTAAAGCATGCAGGTGTTGTTGACTAACTATTATGGCAAAAAATTATCTTTTAACATGGACCTTGTTTTAAACTTGTGAAAAGACTTGACAGAGGTTTGAACTTTGAGTCCATTTCCAAAACAGGCAGACTATACTTATAGGCATATTTAACCCTAAACAAGTTCATCCAGTATTTTGTTAGTGATTTCATTGTCTACAGAAGAGTTTTTCTGTCTAAACCTGCTAAACATTTTTGTTTTTTTTTCCAATTATAACTTCTTAAATGTTATCCAAACCACCATGCGCCCATAAACCTTTACACTATATGTCAAAAGCCCAGCATATAACATATATTATATACTTAACACATTGCATGCTTCCAAATTAGCGTTCCAAAACAAGGAATTGAAAAACGTGTTTTCGTCAAGAACTAACTCAGATGAAGTTTGGTGGAGAGGAGGCTGAAATTTCCTCAGTCTGGGTAACAAGCAACAGTCAATGTGACAACCATATCAGTTTCATGAACATAAATAAACTTGAGACTGCAAATGTCATGTTCTAATGCCATGCATGGCGTTCAATTCTTAAAATAGAACAAAATCCACACAGGGAGAACATAAAGATAGGTGCAAAATTAAGAGCTCAAAGTAAAAGTGCAAGGGGTAGGAGTGAAAAGTCTGAATACAGATAGGTAGGCACATAAACCACTAGAACAAAAAACAATGTGGGGAAAACACATTCAGTATTCGAGTCAAGGGACAGAATTTTTAAGAGTCAAAATAAGAGTAAACAGGCCATTATGCTCCATTGATATGTTTCTCAACCTGTATCCGTATTTAGGAAGAATAAATCTGTAAGAAATTAAACGTATGGGAGTAACAGATCAAAGGCACAACACTAAAACATCAGAGACAAAAAAGTGCCATCTGGATCTAAATCCAGGATTCTGCTTATCTGTAACTGTTAACAATACAAATGTACAAAAAGGTCCCATTATAAGGTCTTTCATTGACCAACAACTGGGGTTGAACAAATAAACACTGTCTCCAGGAGGGGGAAAACATTAACACAGACAAAGAAAAAGGAAGGGAAGGCAGCCACATAAAGACAGGCAAACCAAGCGTAGCTCACAAACTCGAATAATTAGTCTTGATATGCTAAACAAAATAACAGGCGTTTGATGCGATAAAGAGGCAAAAACCTTTTAACGTACTAAGAGAGGGAAAGACAACACTTTAAAACACTGCAGACCATAAATACATCACATACAACCGTCTTAGACCGACCCCTACAATCATCAACAGTTTAGCAATAGATATAAACAACCAAATAGTCAATACAACCCGGACGATACTGTTCAAAGAGTTTTTTTCCAAATATTGTCCATTTGCGATCACTTCCATAGTCACAGTAGATATTCCACAATGTATATTTTACAAAAAATTATCAAGTTTATCTGCTACTAGAGAAGAGTCATGTTAAACAATGTGGGCAGACAAAATACCAGCTTCAATGTCGAAATGAAGTACACACAAAACAAATTACCTGAAGAGATACTGATATATTACATTTTGGAACAACGGCAAGAATCTACGTCCACAATAAATGGAGCCCTTTACGTTCAACAACATTCCACTGATGTGATCAGACTCTTTTTAAAGTTGAACAGTTAAATAGCCAAAAATGTAACTGTATTATGGGGAGAACTAGATTTGAATGTTAAATGTCAAACAACGAGCCACTAATGCGTTCTACTAAACCACCTGGACTATATAAGCCTAATACCTCTATAAAAGGCATCTCCTATTTTTCCAGTCCTTTACAGAGTTTAAAGGTAAACACAGACATATCTCACGTCCAGGCATTTTAAAAGTACATTAAGGGTTAATTCAGTATCTCTCCCAGATAAATTGAGAAACTTGTCTTGATAAACACAAAAAACGACCACTATGGTACAGATATCAACAGTTACACTTGCATTCGGCCTCATCGTAATACATATGTTGTAATATACATAATCCTCACATGCCCAACAACCACATATATCTTCTGTTTTGCATTTTCTATTTTGATGCTTTGAAATATGCAGGCAAAAAATCTATTCCCAGGAATTGGAAATGTGACTTCTTTACGTGGTGCATTTGACCGGACGACTGGCAGTATGAGTTTTCCCTTTTCCTCTGGTCCTGTCCAGATGGGTATATAAGTTAACAAAATGCCACTCCGGAGATGAAATGCTAAATGTTCATAAGCGGCGGTCTTCATTTCGTCCATTGTGCCACCCGCTGCGTGGTCTGATCGAACAATTAGACGTGGATATTGAAATGAATGTGATGCAAGACAGCAGTTGCTAATGTGCTTGTTAAGAGAAGCTATACTGAATATCGGAGAGGTGACTTTTGCTGCGTCTCTCTTGCACACCTTTGGAAGTCCTGAGGAGAATACGGTCGTATGAATGCAGCCCCTTAGACTTTAAAGCCAGTCGCCTTATAGATTACGATGCCAATGATTAGGATATGATGACGGCTGCATAAATAAGCATTATGATGAATGATAAATCCTTCCCTGTAAGCCTTTCTGAGCAGTCTTGCATCAAATATGAACCTCAGGGGTTTAACCTCAGATGCAAAATAGCGGTGAGTTAGCAACGGTGCTGACTGGTTAATGTTGCAGCACTACAGAAAGGAAGGGGGCGTAAACCTCCACAGTGGAAAGGCACAAGGGGGAGGGAAGAGGATCTGATGAACTTGGAGTCAGCTGTATAGTGAGGATCTGGAGAAGGGAAGTAAAAGATGGGAGATCGGTGTAAGCGCAGGCACCAGGCTTCTCACATCCTAGACCCTCTTTCTTGAAGAATCTGTGGGGGGAACATCAAAATCTTGAGATTCATAATGTACAAGTAAACAAGTAAAGAGCAATTGGGTGATTCTCGCGAAATTAGACTTATGAGGTGTCATGAAACACTTTGATAAAAAAAGTAAATGCAAAGTAAGAGTATCAAAATAAGAAGCATACAGTTACAAACATCTCTTCATGTACTATTTTGCACATGATTTCAAATGACATCACACAAACCAATTTTGTTGTTTTTTTCATATTAAAGGGGAATTTTTTCATTACCGCACCGTGTCCATGACTAGATTTGGTTTCTTTGACATGAAAATATTTATAATTAAAAAATCTAAAAAATAAAAAGCTTCAGTGCATGTTATACTATAAACATTTACAGTAAAGAAACATGTGGTATTTGGTAATCATTGGTAAATGTAGAAACAATTATAAGGAATATAAATGTGTCCAAGACCAATTTTCTCATCCTCCGCAACAATTTTCAATCATTGTTTAAGCGCTCAAGGAACTAACATTAAAAAAAAAAAATTGTTGGAAGGGACATAATTGACTGTGACACTCAAGATGGCTACCAGGTAAGCAGTTCTTATTTTTTCTCTCCAGATAAAAGTTGAAATTTTGTTTGTCGTGATACCTAGACAACTTTTTAGTTTTCATTACCGAAACATGAGTTTGTAAATGCATATATTTCATGTTGCGGTAATAATAATTTTTGATGATAATAATAATCTAAAAAATGTAAATAATTCTATAGGAAATATATTTTAAATTCTCTAAAAATAATGGTTATAGTAAGTTCAGACCTTAATCTTACATAGGCAAAAAAAATTGGCTTCAAGGGCTTTTTAAAAAAACTGATGCTGGACACCTTCTAAATCTGGATTTCGTGAGAATCTCCCAACTTTGTCCAAACTTGTTGCTTCTGAGGTCATTTGAAATCTTTATAAACCTATTTAAGTTAAAAAATGAATCTTACCTTAGCCTTCTCAGTTGGTTCAATGACAATTCCATTGGTTGAGTTGTTGAGTTCCCGGGAAACAACACACAGGAATTCTGCTTGGTCCTCGTTGCCATAGTTATAGGAGGAGCCAATGCTTATAAGCTGGTTAGAGACAAGTCAAATCAAGTTCAAAGCATCACAGACAGAAACAGTGACTCTGTTATACTCCTTTACTCAAGAAAACCATACGCACACCACCTTTCTTTTAAATAAGGACCATTTAAATGGGTTTGGCTTTTATGAAAAGCAATTAAGAATTTAATCTTCTGCCTGAATGAGTTGAAAGACGCTGCACTTATCATATTTGTTCTCTATCCAGAGTAGTTTTCATAAGAGAAGGTCAGGTAAATTTATGTTTCACAGATGTGCTTTTCAAAGCAAATACAATTATAACCAGCTATACAGTTTTCAAGGGTCTAATCCTAGCCGGAAAGAAATATCAAAGGATCAGTCAAAGAATTTGTACCTGTACCGGGCAACACCTACCTGTTCAAACTTCCAACCATCCGACATGGTGGACACCATTTGAGTGAGCTCTTCCTCCTGACATTGTAATACACGATACACATGCTTCACAGGGCCCTATAGAAACAATTACACTCCAATCATTCTTCAGTATTAACACAATCATTATTGTATAGCCCTTTTCACACACATTACAGAAAATACGCTGAAAATTTATAGTTTGATTTTGGTTCATTCGCGCTGCCAATGATTTTTCGGAATCATCACGGACATCCCAAAAAGATCCAGTAAAGACACGTGACATTATATGTATTGTATTTGTAATCATGGACTTGGTTTCAAGTTAGCTTATTATCCATGATTGTTACAGCAATGTAACTAGATCCCAGAATCAATTACAGAACATGTTGTTTGGGAATTTTCTGGGTTTTATGTGCTGTGCAAAAAGTGTTTTTGATGTAGCACAAGCTTTGGAAACAGACAATAAAGTATTTTCTTGTGCAAAGTCACTCTCCCTATTTCAGTGTAACATCTAGAGAGTACCATAAACAAGCCATGTATAAGGTGACTGGCAAAGGAATGTAAATACTGTGATGCTTCTGATATGTCAACTTCTCAGGTAATGGCATGAGTTTCGGGCGGGACATATTATATTAAACAAGTTTGTCAGTAAAAATAATACAGGGTAGGACAGATAGATTGGTAAACCTGTCATATCCTGTTATCCGGTGCTGCTGCAGAAATGACACACTTCTGTGCTCAATAAAGAACCTCAGTCTATGTTATGTGGTCGAGCTAATGCAAATTTTAACAATTGAACCTTGATCCAAAATTGCTTTGACTCGGTCCCCAAATGGTTATAAATAAGAACACTAACCTTTCCCTAGGTTTAACACTGAAAAAAATTAATACTTTATCCTGCACAACATAATTACATTGCTGAATTCCACCCCCCAAAAAAATCAAGCCTAGATAGAGTTGTGGTCCTTCTGTACTAATTTCCTTTTACATACCTGAGACGTCCTGTTTTCATTGTCTCGTATTCTTTCCTTTACAAGCCGCACAAGTGAGGCAATGTTATAAAACTCTGCTTCCTCCAGAACACCTGCAGTAGCCAGAGAATCTGTTACAATTTGTTATAAGGTTATTCTGCTTTGAAATAAACATATAAAATAATACTACAACTCCTTAAAAAAATGATTCAATACCAAAAGTGAAATAAAAATAGGGTTATAAATGATGCACTACAATATTTTCAATTTTCTATTGGTTTATACACAATGAGTTTTACATACCTATACATTTTACTAGAAACATAATTAATAGACAAAACGTACAAATCAAGATATTGTTTATTATTAATAATAAATGTTATTTCAGTTCGGACTAATGATTCTGCATCCATCAGATTTTCTACAATGACCCACACAATTATTTGGACAACTTTCAAATCCTTTCAATATCCCACCGGTCTTGCAGGAAATTATCCGTTACACGAGTACACTGTGGTCCCTTTCCGGAAAAAGGATGTTTCTAAATGAAACTAGGTCATTACTGTTCCATTAAGACGTTTTTAAGGGCAACGTGCCCAGACCATCTCACCCTCCTCAGCGAGGTTCTTGTTGATGATCAGCTTCCCATGCCTCAAGTAGTTCAAGATGGGTCCAAAATATGTGGGATCCCTGTCAATCAAAAACGCTCCCGTCTCATCCTAAGAGAAAATTAGGAATAAAGAGTGAAGATAAATTGTTTTTTATATGCAACTACCAGTTTTCAATTCTATGTCCATTGCAGTCCTAAATGAAGCTGAGCACATAGTTTGCTGTTAAATTGTTGCTGTATGTGCAATAATATCAGGCATTGACCATAACATACATTTAAGCATTTAACAGATGCGTCCAATACAACTTGTGTATTCAATATAATACTGTATTCAATGCATGTTATCAGTGTGTGTGGTATCTGGGGATCAAAGGCAAAACCTTTCTCTAAAACAAAACTACAAACAATCACAACCATTCTAGTGAATTGAATGGTTATAATGGGAAATGTATTGGTGTTAATGAAAACTATAATGGTCTCTGTGGGTCTGTTCTCTGGCAGATAAGAACCCAATTAAATCTTACTGGAATAAGGTCAAAAACACTGCATTAAAAAACATTGTAATAGCTTTAATGGTAAACAGCTGATGGTTATTATTAGTATTTGTAAGGAAAACAATTAGAATGTGTACTGGGATCAACCAGTGGGTTTTAATGTTGACAGCCCCTTACCTTATCCGAATCCAAATCCGGATCTTCCTGACATAATCGATACAAAAACGATTTAGGGTCCCTGCACAGGGTCTGTTTCGTCGTGACAAAGTAGGTTCCCCCAACATTGAGTCGAACCCACCGAGATCCTGGCTTCTCTGTGGCTTCTGGCGATGGGGAACTGGGGTTGCTCTTCATAGGGAACCCAAACACCGCTCTCGAACCCGAGACCCCCGGACTGGACAAGCCGCTCCGGGTCGGTATCATGAGGGTGGGTGAGGGCAGTCTCACACTCACACAATGATCGGGCTGCTCGAGGATGCCAGTCGCGCTGGACTCAACGTGCAACTCTGCCATGTTTTCGCAGCACTGTCAGTTCCGTCTTGATCGCTAAATTCCGTTATTTAGCGCTCTGCACGCGCCGTTACGCGAAGCGGGTTGGGCTCAAACGCGCTGATAACGACGACAAAAGCGTTGGAATGTGTTAGTAACGCGCACACGAGGCGACATAGTTTACATTTCTCAAAACGCTAGGCGGATCTGTTTTGTTTATACAAACGACCCATGTAAGCTACAAATATTATGGGTGAGAATGAACATATCGTTTCCGTGTTAAGATAATGCACAATGACAAAATAAGAGTCCGATTTTTTTTTATTGTAATACTCTGATATATATAAAAACGATGATTTACACATTACATTTTGTTAGATAATTAACGGTTACAAGTAAATAAAACGGTTACAAGTAAATGCTATAATTTCGAGACATTTAATAAATATTATGGGTGGGACTCAACATATCGTTTCCGGGTCCGGATAATGCATACTTGACAAAATAAAAGTCTAACATTGTTTTTTAAATTTTTATTTCAGGCATAATGATAGAGTAAGAATATATGTTATTACTTCAACATTGGATTTTAATTTATTTTAAATTGGTAATGGTTAATTAAACAATGATTACATGATTAAACTTATAATTTATTTATTATCAAATCACAAACCATTATTTAAGCTCTTTCTACTAGTGGTTCACAATTACAAGTTGTTCATTTATAGTCCAAACTGAATATAACAAAAAACTTTCAAATATAGCTTATTGACAAGCTTTAAGATACAGATGTAGTGCAAAAACCTACATCATTTAAAACAGATTCAATGTCTCTTAATAGGATTTGCAGAGGCTCCAGCACTGGGCTGACGTGTTGGTCCAGCCATTCCTGTGCTGTGTAATCGGAGTATAACAGATGCATCTCTTTCCTCACTTCTTGCACCATGATGTCAACAGCATCAATGATCCTGAGTGAAGAGTAAGGAAAAACATATTTTAAGAAATATATAAATGCTTATGTATCTGGTCTGCACTGTTTATAGGATTCTTTAAAAAATTATTAATTAAAGACTGTTACCGTTCTGCTTGTGTTTTAATTTGTTGTGCAATAAGTGGGCTAATTATCTTCTTTTGTTTGTGGTAGGGTGTGAACCAGCCCCTCACAAACCTATGGTGCAAGAATAAATACAAGATTTGGGTGAGAGATGTAGTTTACAAGCTGTATCTAAGAAGCAGTATTTGCATGGCAAACTTTCAACTCACATGCTGTTTGGAAAATTTCTAACTTCTGCAGACTCCAGCAGAGATATCAGCTTCACTATAAGTTCTGCTAGTTTCGCCCCAACAAAAGACATCCTGGAAGGCAATCTGGGACACACAGGCCAAAAAAATATTGTAAATGAGTCTATTTTAAAGTAACCCATGGGGTTTGTTTGTGTTACACTCTCTCAATCCTTTTTCTCTTTTAGGACATGAGTATGAATATATGGTACCTCTCTGTGTCTTCTATTTCCACCGTGCCAAGTTTATCATACACTTTTTTCTGAGCCTCTTCAGTAAAGCCACCTAAATCACATAATGATTTATATCACATGAATATAACATTAGTACTATTAGGCATTTAATTTAGCTAAGTTTGCAAATGTTGTGTGTAATCATATTAATACTAATAAAATGCAATTGATAATAGTTACAGTAACACTGAAAACTCCAAAACACAAACCATGAAGAAGGGTTTGCAAACAAGAAGCCAAAGAGGGCAGGCTCACAGGCATCAGTTCACACAAAACAGACAGGTGGTCGTATCTAAAACAGAAACACATATGTTGTTGTTTCGGCCCATAATCATATGCAATTACAATGATAGCCACAAGTCACCAAACCTTTGCCATCCAGTAAGTGCAATTCCCTGTAGCTCAATGCCAGCTGAAAGACTGGATGCCACTTTGAGCCATTGCAAGTGGTTGTCCACATGCCTCTGAGTGCAGGTCACGCAAGTATGTACAGTAGTCGAGCCCTTAAATGAGCTGGCGACCCACTGTTGGGACATACCTGCAGACTTGTACAATTCCATTCGCATAACTAGAATTGGTAATTGCAAAAAGATACATTTGTTGTTATCCATAAAGATCAAGCCTTTGGGTAAAAAAAAACAATTTTTGAAATGCTGAGGCAACATACCAGTGTTGTCTACATCAAGAACAGGACTGTAGTCCCACAACATTGGTTGCACTAATCCAACAAGTCCGCTTTCTGGAATAAAGTCATATTGGTTAAAAAAAGTAAGCAAAGTGTATTTTCCAAAATGTAACGCAATTATTTCAAAGGATGGTAATTTGCTTGCCTTTGATAATCTTAGGTGTCATGGATCTGAGCATATCATCCCACATGATCAAATTAAGTTTTGGGACTCTCTTCCGAATGCCTTTTGCCACCTTAATGATATGACTAAGGAAAAGCTGGTGATCATTGTGACCTGGAGCACTTAACCACTGTTTAGACTCCTCTCCAAGACCAAGCATGTACACCTGTGTAAATATACAAATGTCTGTTATCAATAGGCCAATATAAAAAGCACTCTTAACTTGGTGATACATCATTGCAAAAAAATGAATTGCTTAGTGGAAGGATGATAACCAATGGCAATAGCTTTGTAACGGCTTTGGATAGTGCCCATTTTTTTAAAGCTTCAAAAAAGACATCCATCCATCAAAACCGAATTCATACAGTTATTAAATGTCTTTTAAGGTGAAGCAATGTGTTTTTGTAACGTTGGGCCAGAGAACTCTATTGTGAACACGTGCGTATGGCCATAATTTGTAAAATTTGAAATAACCATTGCCACTATTTTATATTTTAGGTGAACTTTTCCTTTAAAACATGTATTTTTCATCAATTAACTGATAACTTCTGTAGTATAGATTTGGGCTGTACCTCATCTGCGCCGATATGCAGGCTGGTACTTTTAGGGTGGAGTTCCATGACTTGACGTAGCATCTCTTGCACCAACTTAACACCTTGATCACAATGTGGATTCAGGGTGCCCAGACAGTAGTCGACCTCCCGCAGCTTTCTAAAGACCTCATGCTTCAGCACAAACTGATTGAAAAGATCATTTGAATATGTCAAATTCATTGTGATTTCCCATATCTGATCTTTACATACCAATTAGGCATTAAGGTTGATACATAAAAGGTCATGTCAGATTTTATTTTATATTAGTCTTGCATATCTATGACTCTTTCTCAGTGTAAATAACAAATGTTGGTTACTTCCAAATGTCCAAACGTCTGCACAAGAGGAATGACCTCCAGCCCTCTGCTACTGGCAGCTTCCTGGATAGACATGATCTCTTTCCGGCTGTAATGAACAATAGGAACTTTTTTAATCGCACTTCAAAGGGAACATTTTATGAAAATCGTACTTTTTCCATGTGTTTGCATTTTATCAGCTCATTTGCATTTTAAAGGACACACCCAAAACTGCACATTTTTGCTCACACCTACAAGGCGGCAATTTAAACATGCTATATGAAATTATCTAAATGGTGTTTTGAGCTGAAACTTCACATACGTACTCTGGGGACACCAAAGATTAATTTTACATCTTAAAAAAGTCTTGCAAAATGTCCCCTTTAAAACAAACATAATTTTTAAATATAACCTCATAGCTTACCTGTATGGAGGCTGAGCTTTACACTGAATAACTTTCAGCTCTCCCTCATAAGGAAACATATCTTCATACTCAATAAGCAAGCCAGTGGCACCAAGATCAGCAAATACCTGGATCAGCTTTAAAAACACAATCATGGTTGATTCCTTTAAAATTCACTTAAACTGTTAAATAAGCTAAACAATTATAACAGTAGCTGTACGTACCTCAAGTAAGTAGCCAATTCGAGGAGGTGCCCCTTTTAGGTCCAAATGGACCAACCTTTTACCACTGCGCAGTGACAGGTCCATAGCAGCAGGAAGAACAGCACAATAAAAAAATGCTCGTCTTAAAGACAATTTAATTCACATATCCATAACATCGGACTAAACAATGTATGGACACATTTATCGTGCTATGGTTCTCATCTGAACAGTATTTGTAATATATTTAGCTAACGATACCCTCACTGATACACTACACTGAGGTTCAGTACGATACCTCTGTTTACCATCCTTTTACTGTAAGTGACTATGTAAAGTACGGCGGGAAATGTAGTTCTTTGTGTGGATTTTAAACATACAGTAATACGAACTAAGAACTACAAGCGCATTGCTTCCTATTATAACCGGAAAGCATGTAGTGCCGTTATCTTCAAGTATCGTATTTTAAAATAAGAGTCATTTAAGCGCCCGTCATTAAATTTTTAGTTTATATTAACCTACTTTACTTAAAAAAAGCAAAAATAAAAAATTACATTTTAATACATTTTATATATTTTATAAAGAAGTATGCTGTCTGCAGGCATAATTGGCAACAAAATGTGAAAACATTAGCAAATGGCACACTCTAGCGGACAATTTTCTTAAAAATACATTATTTAATTAATGATATCGACATTAATAGTCCGAACAAAATCTTATTTTATTATAATATATTATAATATAATAATATTTATTTAATCATAATTACACTTTTTTTTAAATAATATACAATGTTACCTGTAAAAAGGAATATATTCAAAATGTGGACACATAAAACACCAAAGTCGGTAAATTTTGTGACTGTAGAAGTATATCTAAAAAAATCTTTTAAAAAATCTCATATTTTCGCTAAACATAAGAGGACAGAAGAGCCTTGCATCTCCACGAGGGGGCCTGATGCAGCAACATCAGCAGTCCAAATGATGTTCACAGGACAGGCGGGAGTGCGCAGTGACGCGAACGCGCAATCACCCACAGAGAGCGATTGCGATTGGAAGCGAGGCGGGCGGACGGATCGTGTGTTTTGTGTTGCTGTCGCGCAGTATCTTTTAACCTAAGTGCGGAGGACCGCAAGTACAGGGAGCAGGAAAAGTTTATTACGAAGACTCTCCGAATAACGGGAATGGCCGCTCCCAGATCTTCCTGAACACCAGGTCAGTATGCGCAGGTTTGCGTTCATTCCTATGCTTCAAAGGCGCATTGTTGCAAGCATAAAGAGTTGCATTGTTGGAACTGATTGTTTCACGGCGGTTTGCTACCTTGCGGCCAACCACTTCAACCGCGAAAGCCGCTTTTGGGGTCTGCGGTTGGGGAAACCGGTTTCAGTGCTGCGGCAAAACGTTCCCATCGGGCTTTTCAGATGCAGTCATTTATTAGCATACACCACGGAATAATCGCATTTAATTATAAGACTGTTTAGACAGAATTCATTGTGTATTTGATTTATTTGTATTTCTTTCAGTTGGCTGGTAAGTAATAAGCGGTCATCTCATCAATTAATTAAAAATAAATCAAATGTTTCATTAAAGTTATTATGGGTAGAGAATTAATACCGTTGGCGTATTGTTTTTCTCCTTTGCCAACGATTATTCCGCATTGTTCTGACACATCATTTGTTTCAAAGCGTTGTAATGTGTATCACTGCTGCATGGGTATCAGACACAGGTTGTCATGGTTTGTACTTCTGTTCTGACTAAAAGTTTTTGAACCGAAACTACCATATTCGTCCCCTTTACCCTTTCTTAGACAGATCCTTCCTCTGGGAAGGGACAGCACAGGCAACCGTGATGATTGACCATTGCAGCCCCTACCCCAACAAAGACTGGTAACCAGTGGGAACAACCTTGCTTATATGAGCTGGTTACCGGGGGAATAGAGAACCTATAATAAGTTCCTAAATTAATAACAAACAGAGAAGCGTCTAGTATGGACTACGAACCAACTCCATGAAATCAATCCCAGTGATTGGAGAATAAGGTTTTTCAAACTGTGAGACCAGATTGTTTATACCTGTTGCCGAACAGGCCCTTCTGGGATGGCACACACATTTTAAACATAGAAAAAACAGAAGAACATGCGCAGAGCCCTTGTGTTTCACAAAAGGTTATTTTTTAGTGGAAAAAGGTTTCTTGGACTGCATAAAAGAAAGAAATGTTTAAAGGGAACCAAAAATGTTCTTTCTATGGCATCACCATTTTGTGGCACCTTTATTTTGTAAGGGTGCACCAACAACAAAGTTAAACCAAATACTTTTAGAGTTTATAGCAGAAATACATTTTAAAAACCTGATATAGTTTATCATCTGCTATGAAAATAGCCACGAAAGCTGGCTTGCCATTACAAAGCTAAATCACATAGACTTGGCTCCGTCGGTCCATCTCCCTCCTGAAACTGCTAAAACAAAGACAATACAACAATACGCAAGTTTTTTATTTTTATTTACATGGCTCTTTTCTAAGATCCCCCTAAGACCAGTATGTGAAAACTTATTACAAAATAAGGTCGATGTTGCCTATCCTGTCTGCAAGGTCACTTTGTGTTCACGGCTGCTTAGTGGCTGTGAGTGGATTAGACAAACAAACCTGTTTTATGCTGACTGGCTTTTGTCCAGCCTTGCTGTCTGTTTGTCCAAATGTAAAAACTAGTTAACTATAAAGGGAGTCATTTGGGCTCGTAGGGAGTCAACAAATTTAATGATAAAGAAACATTTGTAAACGTCAAACACCGTTAGAAATTGATCTCAGTTGCATCATCCTGCAGTAGCCACATAGCATGTGACATCAGAAGCATTTGTCCGTTTATCAGTTTTGTGTCAATCACATGACTTTATCTATTTAAAAGCAAAGATATGTCGACTTAGTTAAAATTTGCATGAAAGTCATAAAATGGAATGAGAGGCTATATCTGATGTGCAAGTGATGGACATTTACTATATTAAGTGTGAGTGTTTGTTTTGTTCATGTAACACGACTAAAACACTCAACTGTTTCAACTGAGCTCAAATGACATCTTTATTCTGGTAAGTCACTTTATTTAAATGTGGATAATTGTTACCACAGCCACAATTTTTTATAACTATTTCAACATGAAGATGACAATGTTTGTAACTTTGTGAGTGTAACCTCGTTCAGTCTCAGGAGGATTGTCATAAGTAGAGACTGCTGTGCTGGGGATAAACTGTGTATCTGTCTGGAACAGATGTTTGAATTTTATGTGATTTAAACATTGTTTGAAGCCTCTGGATTATTTCACCAGATTTCAGATTTAGAGTCAAGCAGGTGGCTGTTTTTATAGGCAAATAGATGTTGATGCTCTATCATAAACCTCTTGTTTTGCCCTTTTCGTAGAAAATTTATCACAGGCTGATTTGAATGTAGTTCATATTGGCCTTTAGTGATTCTTAATGTTATGTAATGGCAAAGGCCACCGTGTAACAATGCCTGATGTGATCATATTCAGAGTGAAAATGTCAAACACGCCTTAGTTCTCTTGGGAAAAGTGAGATCAGATTTTACACAGACATGAGGTCAAGACCAATATTAAACTGTTTGTAACCATCTCACCCAGACATTGCCTTCATTTAATTTCTGGTTTGAATTAATCTTCAGGTTTATGAGATTTTATTCTGGTCTGGTGCACTGAAAAAAATTATTCATTCAATTTACATACATGTATAATAATGAAAAAAAAATATTTATATAATATATAATATAAATTTTATATAAATATAAACGTGTATATACACATGGAAATATTTCTTAATTATATACATGCGTGTGTGTGTGTGTGTGTGTGTGTGTGTGTGTGTGTGTGTGTGTGTGTGTGTGTGTGTGTGTGTGTGTGTGTGTGTGTGAATTTATACATAATTATTATAGACAGTACACCCACATTTATTATATAAACAAAAACTTTTATTCTGCAAACGATTAGTTGCGACTAATCGCGAGGCAGCACTAGGTCCTAATATGTATGATTAAGGGGTTTTCACACCTGTCTGATTTGGTTCGATTGAATCGAACTCAAGTTTGTTTCCCCCCTTGGTGCTGACCTTTTGGATACGTGTGAATACAGCAATCGAAATCCGGTGTGGACCAAACAATCATACTGAGACCCAGATGAAGAGGTGGTCTCAGTTCGTTTTTTTTACCTGACAGGAAGGATTCTAGTGGACCAATTACAGCGCTTGTCACATTTTTGTAGAGGTGCCTGTCGGCAGGGTTTCCAGGTCCAAGAAAAATTTCCAGCCCAATGACAACTTAAAACCCGCCCAAAAGGAATGAAAACTAGCCCAATTTTTACATTTGTCCAATCAGAGTTGAAAACTCCGGGATTACAACAAAGGCTCTAAAATAAACTTTTACTATTGCTTTCAATGTACTTTCCATGCAGATGAACATTTTCTTAATGCACTTAAAGTGCTCTATTTTCACACACTATTCTGTTCTTAACAAAAAAAAATTCTACTTTAGTAATTCTTAAGATTATCTTAATATTAAATGTACCCAACCGGGCCATTTTGAGACAGTATGAACTCTGCCCTTTTAACATACTGGGCTCTATCTTGCACCCAGCGCAATTGACTTTGTCAGTGACGCATGTATCATTTCGTATTTTGCACCGGCGCACAGCGGGTTTTTCCCGTCACAGACGCACGTCGGCAAACTAGGGAATGAACTTGCGCTCCCTGGGCGGTTCAGCGCAAAAAAGAGGCGTGTTCCGGCGCAAACCATCCCTGATGCTATTTTGCAGTTTCAAAAAACAATTGCGCCACTGACCAGAAAAAAAAAGTTTAAAGTCAGTGGCACGTTGCGTACGCGCACACACTTATCTAAACTACACAGATGCAACAGTTATTTTTGCAAATCATAAATTGTTACACTTAAAAATATTAATACACGAGATAAGGGGAATCATAGTGGTGAGCATTGTGGTGATAGTTTTTATTTATTGTGTGGCTGCGTTAAAAAATTCTCATGCAAATAACGATTAAAATATTTTCATAAGTTTGTTGTGTGGCTGTATTACGTTTATTTTATGTAAATAATAATTAAAATGCTTTCATAAGAAACCTTAATGTATATGAACTTGATTTGTAAGTGTACTTGGGGGTTGGACCTTGCTTGCGTTTCTTGAGTCCGATTTCAAAGCCCCCAAACCCTTTCAGCGGTGAGGGTGGACGCAGCGATGTCCTCTGCTGGCGTCAGGTCATGTGTAGGCAGATCCACCTCCCGTTACACGGCGTGCCCGATTTATGCTGGCAAGCTTGGGATTCCCCCGTACAAGAACGTCATTCTCCTCGGCTGTGAACCGCTCCTGGCGTGCGCCTGGTAAATCCGTCATAATAATAGCAACCCGCCATGGAACTTGCGCCCTTGTGTTTAAAGGGAATGTTGGATAGCGTTCTGATTGGTTTATTTGACGTTACGCCCAAACCACACCTATGAATAATGAACCTACTTCAAACCAACCCCTTATTGATTTGCGCCCGGCGCAAGAGTTATTTCTCACGCCGGGAAAATAGCAACAGCGCCCAAGATCCGCCCACAAACTCACTTGCGCGTTGCGCTTCGCACTTGCGTTTCAGATCGTTAAAATAGGGCCCACTATCTATGTATTTAAAATTTTCTATTTAACTTGAAAATATCATACAAAGATGGGTTCACATAGTGTGTAAATATCCTCAGTATAGACGTAATAAGGTAATTTCTTGTTTCTAACGTGATATTAAGAGCAAAACGGTGCCCCTCCACTCACTTTTCCACTGACTTCCTGACGCTGCAGCTGTCCTTGGGTTGACAGGTATTTCATATGGGATTAATGCACATTAGGAAAATAAAGAACGTTCATTTTATAAGTCTACAGATAAACATTTTTGTGGCCGCGGCACATTATAAAACTAGCCCGAAAAACCGCAACCCGCAGCTCCGAAATGTTTCCCGCAACTGTATTTTCAAAATATCCCAATTGTGCGGGAAAACCGCAAACCTGGCAACACTGCCTGTCGGGCTACTCGTAGCCTATTTCATAATTTATTTTCGTAAATCCTACGTGGTACCATAAAATGTACATCTGTTACCAATAAGTGACACTGATGTACTAATGCACTCTTTGGTACCCATATGTGTCTTTTAGGTATATGATCTCTTACTTTTTGAAAAGTACAGCTCCAATGACCGCTTTGGACCAATTTTTTTTTTACCATTTTTCTGAGTTCATATTCATTGTGTCTAGGCTACCTGGTTTAGCATGCTTCAAAATGATCAGATTTGTATCATATTTGTATCATCAGCTTTTGGGCATCGTTAAAAATTGCCTGAAATCCAGAAAGAGAATTGACAGAAGTAAATTTTTCTCCAAGCTTACATTTGTAGAGCTTTTGAGATTCAGTCAAATTGAATAGAAATGCGATTTCTGTTTAGATGACAATGTCAACCGTCTTGTTGCATATAAATTTGAGAATCAGATTTTTAATTTCTTCATGTGTTGGCTACAGCGACACTATGATCACACCCAGAGGAAACCTTCCATCTGCTCCTTGTTTACAAAAGCTCCACTTTGGTTAGCAGTCAAGTCCCCAAATGGGAGGCGCATGGTGAAATAAAGTGCTTATGTGCTACTTTTCTGTCAAGTATTGATGGGAGTTGTTTTAAGTTGTTGTTTTTTTGAGGTTACCAGTTACTAGCATTGTAATTTGTGTTTGTTGGTTTGAGTTGAGAGTAGTTTTGGATAGCATAGTTTGAAGATTGGAAACTTAGACTTTGTTCAGATGCAGGAATTGACCTTTAACTGTGTCCAGTGACGTACTTTGAATGAATTGGTAAGTATGTTGACTGACCACCAGGTTGCCTTCATTGGTGTTTAGGTAGTAGTGCACAAATGTTTTGTTTTATTTTTTAAACCGTGTTCTCCATTACAGTCATTACACCATTTATTTCTCTAATAACGCATTAAAAGAGAAGCTTAGACTATCCTCTTGTGGTTTGACATAACAGCGGGAACCATCTAACTGTGTAACACTTTTAGACTAATCCTGTGTGTAAATATGGATGTAATTGGTAGAGGGAGAAATGTACTATGTTTAGATCAGGGTACGGTTCATGGTGTCTGGGGGGGGCAGAGGCAGATTAGGGGAAGAGAAACAGGTTTGACATTAGAATGGAAGGTTACATTAGAGGAAACAAAATGAGTCTATGTTCAGATATGACTGGTTTCACTTGCTGTTAATAAAATGTTTATTTTTCTACAGTATTATAATTCATAGCATTTTATCAGCAGACATCCTTTCACCAGATATGATCTCTGTTATTTAATAGTCCTCAGATGTGCACTGTTAATGTAGTACTGAATGTTTCAGTTTGACGCGTGTCCCTATTTGATCTCACTATGTCTCACAGTATCATTTCATCTCGACTCTATTTACAGTGTTTCCCATTTGTGCTCTTTATCAGTCTGTGTTTTGTTGTTCATTTCAAAAACATTTCATTAAAAATTTCTTAACTATAGCTTAACTGGCACACTCTTAACTCTCATTATGCTTTAACCCAAATTACATTTAACCTAAACCCTGAAAATGTCCTTCATTACGCAAGTGTTTTAGTTTAATGCATGAATTGCATGATTTCTCTCATTCAACAAGAAATTTTAAGTTGAATCAATTTATTTGAGCTTATTTAAAAGGCACCTATTATGCAAAATTCACTTTTACAAGGTGTTTGGACATAATGTGCTTAAAAAATGGACATAAAAAATCCACCTGCTCCTTGTTTTTAATTTACATTAAAGCAGAAGCAGTCAAACTAGACTCACGTTTTGATTCTCTTATCAATGTGAGGTCACATTAATAATGCCCTGCCCACTTACAGTCATGCATTACCATAGTTTCCACCCTCAGCAAGTTGTACTCTGTCTACTAGATACATTTGTCTCAGACTGTATTAATCAGATCTATTTTAACTGAAAGCACTCACTGTTTGTTTGTAAGCAAGTTAGTAGCTGTAGCTCATTTGCAATATAAGGAACTCCACTTTTTGAAAAACACGCTCATTTTCCAGCTCCCCTAGAGATAAACAATTGAGTTTTACTGTTTTGGAATTCATTCACCCGATCTCTGCGTCTGGCGGTATCACTTTTAGCATAGCTTAGCATAATTCATTGAATCTGATTAGACCATTAGCATTGCGCTCATAAAGAACCAAAGAGTTTCGATATTTTTCTTATTTAAAACTTGGCTCTTCTGTAGTTACATCGTGTACTAAGAATGACGGAAAATTAAAAGTTGGGATTTTCTAGGCTGATATGGCTAGGAACTAAACTCTTATTCTGGCGTAATAAACAAGGACTTTGCTGTACCAAGGCTGCAGCAGGCGCAATGATATTATGCAGCGCCCGAAACTAGTCCCCAGTTATTGAAAGTTACCAAAGAGACGCAGATTTTTGGGTGCTGCGTAATATCATTGCGCCTACAAGTTTTATAAAACTATGTTAAAATAAAGACATGTGAAATAAAGTTTCTCATATTGTTAATTGACCATTTGTAGAACAGGAAATGTTTTGTTAATCTAATAAGAAGATATTGCCGGAACAAGAAATTTTACGTTCAGTGAACAAAAATTTTAATTGCTGTTGTTCAGCAATCTTAACTTAGTTTGTTTAAGAATGCAAAATTGACATTTTTAGGGCAGTGAGTTACCCTATGTTTCTTCTTAAGTTGAATCTGGGCTTACAGTGCAGAGCACAGCGCTAGGAACGCCACAACCAAGGGTTAGATTCCCAGTGAGCACTCAAACTGATCAGATGTACCTTAAATGCATTGTATGTCACTTTAAATAAAAGCTTGAGTCTGCCAAATGCGTAACGTTAAAATAAACATTGTATTAAGTCTCTCTATATTGGAGTGACTGCAGTAGGACTTAATCTATTATGTCAGTGAAGTGAAAGGATGTGACATTTTGCATTTGTTGCCAAGGCTGGCTTGAGTATTTATTGCAAACTGTAAAGGCAGATGGAGAATGGATTGCCATCAACTCTAGACTGGTAAAATCAATGTTGAGTAACTTTCTTGTCTAGAAGAGATGGGTTGAGGGATAGTGGTTGATGTGCCTGAGTGCACACGCTCAAATGGAGAGAAACATAGTGGGAGTCCACAGAAAGTGGAAATGTCTTTGGCCGATTCAGTGTTTACACACCTCACTAAGTACTTGTAGCTTGTGAGTTTGTAGGCGATAGTTCAAGTTCATAAAAACAGAGCCTGGTTCAGTCAGGGTTTTAGAGCACTAAATATTCTGATAAAAGCCGTCCGTGTCCTGCCTGCTGCATAAGATCAGGCCGACCTAAGAAACCTGATTATAGTGCATTGTCATTGTCACATTTTCAGTTTTTTTCTTCTGAGATGAAGTTGGCTAACAGCGCATGACAGTAGGATACGGGACAATATCCTCAGAGGAGAGATCAGTCTAGTCTACTTTGTGTGTCTGGTTACAGTATTGGGTTGCATAGTGCATACAGTTTTAGAAACATCCATCAGTCCCCTTCTCCCGCATGGCTATTTTGAGTGTTTCCTTATGTCACATCAGATCCACATCTAGAATTTGACAGCACCGCATGGCTTCACACCCACTACGCAGGTTGTATATTCGTGGCTATTTCGAAATGTTTAGTCTAGTGTTTAGGTTTTAATGACCGATCGTGTGAGGGCAGATTATGTGAATTACCCAGCTCGGTAAGTAGGCTTAGGATATGGATTTGGTGTACAGTTCAGTACGTGCCTCAAAGAGTGTTCATATAGTTCAATGGTTCTCAAACGTTTTTGCATGCGGACCCCCACCCCCCACCCCCATATATTAAATGATACAATGTAGTGCTGTTAGTGAGTAGCCTTATTTTCCTGAGGTTTCTAATTATACAAAAATGTATTTTATAAGATGTCATAACTGGGGCCCACCTGAAACCATCTCGCGTCCCTCAGTTTTGTCGCTTTTCCATTGCATAGTACCCCCTGGTTTGGTTTGGGTCAGGTCGGGTCAGATCACCTCACTTTGGCTTGTATAGCTTTTCCATCGAGTTTAGTAACACTTCGGAGTGGGAGGGATTATAGGCGTGTCGTTAAATTTGCGCTGCCTACTGCTGTGTGACATCATACTATTGAGTGTGTCGTTGTGCATTCCCATACATTTATTTATTTCTCAGTCCTCCTCCGCCACAATTAAAAATTGACCACCACAAATAGATGTTTGCACATCGCGTATAACACTACCTGTACAAATATTCGTGGCGTCAGTTGACGCGCTTCTGCTGAGCCTCATTTCATGCGCATCGCGAATGTGCCGCCAACAAACTGCAAGTCTGGAGAAAAATTGGTATGGTTTTCCTGATTCTCAACTTGTGGATGTTTTTCATCACTAAAAGGGAGTTTGGGAACTTATTGCAGAGCACAGATGACAACATGTTTGCTTGAGGGAGCGCAAGCTAGCAATAAGGTAAAGCTAATCTTTTATATTATAGCGATGACGCTTGTAGTGACGATTCTCTCAGACCAAACAGTGATCTACAGTGTTTTCGCGTCACGTTTTGGTATCAGATCGGGTCACTTGGAACCCCGACCGAGGTGGTAATAAAAAAAGAATCGGGTACTACGTACTGCACCCAGTGGAAAAGCTCACATAAGTAAGCTGACCCGAATCAAACCGTGGGGTACTATGCAATGGAAAGTGCCATTTGAGAACCACTGCTGTACCTCAATGGTAAAGCAGTCCATTAGCAAAGCTAGAGGTTGTGGGGTCGATTCCTAGGGAATAGAGTTAGACCGATTAATAGTTTTTTGCCAATTAATCGGCACCGATAGTTCATTGATGAAACAAAGAGAGAAAGCAAACTATATGCAGTTGTCAACTACATTAAAATATCCAACAAATCAAAATCGGATTTCAGTTCTTTTTTATCATCAATGCAATATATCTTTTGTTATTTTGATTAGATGTGTTAAAACAGAAGCAAATAAAGTGCAAGACTACACATATAATACTAATTTATGTAATTTCAATGTTACCAGTGGAAGTATTTCTCAGAAGTATTTACTCTAATACTTATTAATATAATTCATATATTTTTATTAATACATTTTAATTCATTTGGCAAATTTTCATGGTTCAGCATTGTTGTTTTATTACTTTTGTTATAAATTGTACACGTTTCCCTTTAGAGTGTCTTTTTTTATCCAGTATCTATTTAAAAAAACTCAGTCGATTAACCGGTGTTCGGCAAGTACGAACTAACCTAGTAAATGTTATCTGTAAAATCCACTATTGGTTGACCTCTACAAGAAACACACATATTTAATATTATCTTGAATCCAATGTAAGTCACTTACTTTAGATAAAAGCATCTGCCAAATGCATGACTGGTAATGTAAACAAAACTCTGGGTGTCTTTTAAAGATTGATACCTTGTGCCTTGAACATGTTGCGTATAGATGGATTTAACCAGTCAGATTAGAGCTTGCAAGGTCACTAAAGCGCCTGTCATTCGTGTAGCATGGATCAGTCAGGTCAATGTATGGCCTGTGGGCGTGTCATAAACATGCGATCTGAAGCTTAGATTAGTGATTTTGGATTGGTGCCACTTTGCACCGTATGCACAGGCTGACAGGACAAAGGAATTGTAGCTATAAAAGAGAGGCTGAATCTGGATTTGACCCCAGGCTGTCACAGTCCATCATTTTTAAACACCATATATGAACGTGACGATGTATATTTAACCCAAGAGTGCTTAGGGGGATTGTGCATGTATGTGTGCATGTAAGAAAGGGATACGTGGCAAACAGATGCACATGACAGTGGGAAAGCTTTTGGGATATCTGGAAAATGTCACTCAGTTCATTCAATGATTTGTGTGTGTGTGTGTGTGTGTGTGTGTGTGTGTATGTGAAAGCGAAAGAGAGATCAAGGTTGTTTTTGCGAACTGTCATTGTAATTCGATCATTGGATTACTGATATGTTAGTTGCCATGGTGTCCCTGCATGATTAGGTTACCATGCGGCTGCCCTCAATGCTGGAAAATACAGTAGCACTTCTCATTTAAGATATGTGTTTATGTGTGATTGATTGTATTTACATTACTTCCCTTCGGATGCGTGTCTTTCATCAGTCTGGTATGACTGGTCTTGATTTTTTTAGTGTTTGTGTGTTTGTTTGTGTGTGTGCGTTTGTGTAATGCTCCCAAATGCTAACAATCTCGTTCTCCTTTTCTTCTGCAGAGGGCAGATAACAGGAAAAGATGTGGATCCGAACAGAGTCTGTCTTCTGAATCACACACAAACAGATTGAGTCATGACAGAACGGGACGGGCGTTCCGATTTGCCCATCGCTCCGGGGCAGGTATATGTCGAGGTGGAGTATGATTACGAGTACAAGGCCAAAGACAGACTCATCTCCATTCGGCAGGGAGAATGCTACATGTTGGTTCGTAAAACCAACGAGGACTGGTGGCAGGTTCGTAGGGAAGAGGGCACCAAGGCTTTTTACGTGCCCGCTCAGTACGTTCGTGAAGTCAGGCGAGCCCTCATGCCGCCACCCCCTAAGCCACGCGCGAAACCCCCTAACGTCCTCGAGATACAGTGCCGATCATCGAATGAAAATCTCAGTCAGCGTTCAACCACAGAAAGGTCGAGCTTTGGCCGTCCCCCTCCTTCGACAACACCTTCTCCGTTGCCAGGGCAACTGACCCCGCCATTGTTTTTGCGGGATGCCAATCAGAACTCAGGGATGAAGAGTGTTGTCGCCGAGCTAACTTTGCTTAACAACAACCATCATAACTATCACCATGGAAACCCCACATTGCCACTGGGGCGGGCCGAATCCCCTCCAAGAGAGCAAAGGAAACTTTCAGGCAGGTTGTCGGTGGACACGGATGGGAGCGTATCACCAGGAGATGGACTGGATAAGATAAGAAATGACTCCGAATCTGGAGATGAGCTCAGTAGCAGCTCTACCGAACACATACAGGTAAGAACGAGTGACTTTGTCTCTTCCTCACACTTTCATCTCTCTCCCAAATGTTGTGTTAGGGTTTACCTTGACATTAACAGACTATCTTTTCAGATTCTTGCAATCCTTTCTTTTCCTTCTGTCTCAGGAGGAGATATGATTTTGAAACTGGAAAATAATTCACAATCAAACATGTTGTTTGTGTTGTAATATGTCACACCCCTTTAACAAATGATACTTGTTGGTCTTTGTAAATCAAAATGCTGGTTAAATTGATCACTCAATCACAGCAATTATTTTAAGTTTTAATTATTTTAAGTTTTTTGGTGTCCCGTGTTGATGTGAAATTGGGCTCTTTGTTGCTACCCTCCTCCCCCATCTCTATGGGCTAAAACAGGGTGCTGCTGGGGGAACAAAGGGGATTGTGGGAGAATAGAACTAGGTCATTTTGTCATATTGTTGCCCCCGTTTTGCGTTTCTGTGTGCATGAATGAGGTGGAGAGACGCAGAGACTATAATTGCAGATGAAGAAAATAAAGCATGTTCCTTATATGAGTCAGGTTATCATGTAAATATTGTTCTTCTTACATCAGAACATATACAGAAGACATGTAATAACTAAACTTTTACAAACTCAACTAATTTCTACAGATGTACTGTTGCTTTAAATAAAGCAAAAGTTTACAATGCCTTTTTAAATCCGATTCCAAGTCAGAAACCTAACCTCACACACAGACGCACATGTGTTTTAAAAGGACATGAAGGGCTTTTGAGGGATTTGTAATGTCAGGCTTTGTCCATCAGGGTTAGCAGCTAAACTCTGTGGTTACTTTTTCAGGCCCATGACACCAGCAAGTGACCTTTATACACCAATAATATTTGCTCTTAACATTCATAGCACATGATGTGTTAAATGTATTGTATACCGAATTAAAGAAGCAAAAGTTGCTCTGAAGTGATAAGTTGCTTTGGATAAACATGTCTGCTATATGAATACACGTAACCTTCAATAGCATTGAAATAGTTTATGGCTGTGTCCGAAATAGCCCCTATACCCATTAGTCCACTAATATAGTTCACTCGAATGAGGGAATAACAACGGGTTAGTGATTTCTAGGGATGCTTCAATCAGGATTTTTGCAGCCAATGAATGTAGTATGTAGCCCAGGAGATGGATTGCATTTTGTCGCAATGCGCATGCGTCGGACATCTGCGTACACGATTCAAATAAAATATACTTTGTGTGTTCGACCATGCGCATACACATAGCAAACAAACTATACTCAAGTAGTTTTGCACTGAAAGGAAAATTATTGGTTGAAATAAAAAATAATCACAATGATTTGTCTGCCCCACTTCTCTCCATTTTTGAATGGACAGGTCCTGTGCACTTAAAGCAGTGGTTGTCAATCTTTTCAGCATGCTCTCCCCCCTCCCTTTTTAGAAAGAAAATGTGTGACATAAAACAATTTCAGTCCCCCCCAGGAGGCCACACACCCCCAGTTTGAGATCCGCTGTCTTAAAGGATTGAGGTCCAAATCCGTTTCTCAGCACTCTACCAGATTGCCCCTGCAGAAGGATTTAGACGCCCAATTTCTCGCCTTTTTCAATGCTCCGTCTTTATCTTCACCCCCTGAAACAGATTTGCACACATACACACTTTCCAACTCTCGTATCTTTCTTCTCCTGCCTCACTTTTTTACTTAAGTTACGTTTATCTTTATTGCAGTTTTCAGTCTTGTATGATGTTCAAATAAGTTTAAAGAGCCCTTATTACATTGCTAAAAAGAGCGTTATTTTGTATTTGGTGTAACGCAATGTGTTTGCGTGGTTTATGGTTTAAAAACACATTATGCAAACCAAAATTTATTTCAGCCCCCTCCGTGGGGTGTTTTTGGTTGTGTTTACAGTCATTGTTTGCTTTCCGCATCTGTCATGTTGTGGTCTTATGTGGTTTATATATGTTTGTCTTTGAGATTTTGTGTGCATGTACATGATTATTTAGATTTGATCTTCTGTTTGTGGACTTACGCAATAGGGGCTTAAGCTTAAGACGTGTTGCTATTGTGGTGTAACACATAATGCCCCAGTATTACAATGCAGATGTGCTTGTGGCCTTCATGCACACTCATTTGCACCTGTTTTGAAGATATGGTTGTATGTCATTGTAATTTTCACCAGCATAATGTATTAAGTCATTTCGCTGTTTATGGTACCCAAAGGGTGTTATGAGTGGGTATGCGTTCTGCTTCAGTCCGAATCCTGTAACTTCTTCCCGAATTAACAGTAAAAGAGGCCCCAAACATTCTTGACATTCTTGTCCCAGTACACACACACAACCGGGTTTTGTGAACTAACCCAATAAAAGTTCACCAATCATGATAGGCAGAAAAACAGCCCAGCTTACGCAAATCTAATATTTACTCTAGTATCAATAGATCTCTCTCTCCTGCTATCCCTTGTTGTTCGTGTCCAAATATGGACCTTTGACCGAAAGCCTGTGAACGTTTGGTGTAAAACCCGTGTGGTTGTGCACATGTGCTGGTTTTGGATGGGGTAGGTAGAGGGAAGGTTGGTACCACTACCATCACATGCTGCTGATGCGTCTTTATTACTTTTTCTTGATCCCTCTGCTGTTTCTCTGATGGGCACAGTTGAGATGTTGAGGCTGAGTTTGTCCAGAGGGTAAAGTAAGTTTAGCCGCGCTCTCTCTCTGCCTATAAATGTGGACATATCATGCTGCTTAGTGTTATGTATAATGCTTATTATAATCCTATACTAATGCTAACAAAAAAAAGATGATAATGCATTTAGGAAAATTGTAAAAAAAATATCTTTGTAGTATTTGTATTGAGGATTACCCTAAATATTTAGTCAGAATTGTCTTATCTGGAAACAGTTTTATATCCAGACTAAAGTAGTATTTAGATACTTTCGACAGATGTGACTGGTTTCTTTTCTATTCTATTAAATCCTGAAAGCGTATGGCCATGTTTTGTTTAATAATTTACCCTGTTACAGTTATACTGAAATGGAAATAGTACATATGTAGTATGCTGTTGTAAGCTTTTATATTGAAGAATAAGTTACTTAACACAAATATAAGTATATTGTTTGTGGGTTTTGTTGCAGATATGATGTAATCGGTATTGTAATTGAAAGCAGATATTCTTTTCTTCCGTTGCACATGAGTTATGTCTGGAATGAATGTCTTCATAATCGTTGTAGTCTACTTAAATAAGTTGAATGCATTGCATTGTGCCGTATAGAAGGGGTGCACAATATTTAAGAAATATTCAATATGCCTTGTTTGTAAATTGATTTTAATAAAAGTACATAAAACAATTATATAACATATATGTTTCACACTCGATCTTGGAAAAGAAATGTACATTTATGTATTTGGCAGATGCTTTTTATCCAAAGTGACTTACAGTGCATTACAACCAGTGGCGTCTCATCACTGCTCTTCCGAGGGGCGCATTTTTCAAAATTTGGATTGTAGTGTCATGTGTGTTGCTCGTGTTTTCAAAATATGTGTTGTTTGCGTCATGTTAACCATGTGCATCACGTGTTTTGTCAAAATAAGTGCCCTGCTGCACATGTGTCAAAACCATTTATGATAAAAGAGACGCTCACCTTCACAAAATACACGCAAGACATTCCCTTAACAGTAAACTCTGATTACGCATGAGATTATGTGAGTATCTGGCAAACCCAAGCGGCTCTTTTATCATAAACCCTTTAGACGCGTTAGACGCATGCACTTATTCTGACAAGACACGTGATGCACACAGGATCTCTCGAAGCGCAGAACACACATTTTGTAATCGGGAACCACACACATGACGGGCTACATACATGTTGTGACGAACTTCTCATCGAGCGCCCTCGAAAAAAGAAGTCACCGGCCGCCACTGAATACAACGTTTACGTTTTTATGAGTATGTGTTTTCTCCGGGTTTGAATACATGACCTTTCGCACTGGTGACCTTTCACATTTCGCTATATCTTGCAGCCCTACAATCGGGGTGTGCAATAATGCCAAAACAATTCGACTACGATAATAGATGTGAGTTTGACGATAACCAATATTATTTTGCATCCTTTAAAAATGTGTTTTGTGAAAGACTTAAATTTTTCTCACTCCTCTTACAACTTGTTAATAGGGTTAATGTTGAAGCTATTAATGGAAACAAAAGATGAAAGATTGAAACAAAATATTTTATTATTTAAAACCGAAGCATTCAGGTAAAAGCGTTACAAAACACTGCTCTACCAAACAGTAAATCATAAACCATACAAAAAAACTAAATTATGACACTGTAATACAAGTCAGCAAATGTAAACCTCTGTCAAACACAGCATAAGAAGTATATCACAGCTTAACATAATGGCTTATTGTTTTAATATTGCGAGTTCTTCCATTTCACTCCGTCGTGTTTATGTTATTGTTTATAGGTCGTATTGGCAACCCAATAGTCCCTTTACTGTTTTCTGTGCGTGTGTGTGTGCGCACCCTGTGACAAAGAGCCAAAAGAGACAAAAATTCACATACTTGATGCTTCAGTAATAGTATGTTAGTATGCTTTTCTAAACATATCGAGCCATAGTCTTGAATAAATGTTTTGGCACATTTGCCTGTTCTCTTTCTAAGGAAAAAATCAGTGCTGACTAAACTGAGGTTACATGTCCCTCATATGGCATTATGACCTTTGATGATGTAGGAAATTATCATATCAGCTGCCCCATAGAGAGAATAAACTCTTTTGTGACAGGGAACGTTCTGTTCCTCAGTGTGCATCAGTAACAATAGTGAACCAGAACCAGAATCATCCATAGTAGTCCATTCACAAACAACTCAACTATCCACAAATCAAAGTGTTTTCTCTCACATGCGCACACTGTGCGGTTAGCAAAAGTATCCATGTGGCTTTATTTCTTTCAGGAATTACCTTCCAGTCAGTATTACATGTGCTTAAACTAGTCTAAATATATCAGTTGTCAACACCTCAGTGTGGATAGGAAGTACAAGGCCACAGGCCACAGCTGTCCTTGCTTGTGATTGGCTAATCACCTTCCCCACTGTTGATCCTCATGGGTTCATTAATGAAATTGATCTTATTGTGGGGATGGAGGCTTTGGTTTTGCATGTGCCCTACTGCATTTGAAAGGCAATAATATGTTAAATGGGTCTCTCCAGCATGGATGATTGACATTTATATGATCCTTAGCAAAGTAGGCAGGTGAATCTCATGAAACCTGTCAAAAACATGCAGCTTTTAAATGATTTAATTCTCATTATCACAGTGCAGGCAAATTCATTTGTAAATTATTTCTGCATCATGTTTTTGTAGCACATCAGTTTATTTAGCTGCAAACCAGTATTTTGGCTAAAATATTTTTGCTTTTTTATGTATACCTTTTCAAACAGAGATTACGGAAAATACACTGTAAATGCGTCCGGGATTTGTCCGGGGTTGCTAGACTTTTGGTTCATTGACACTGCCAAGGATTTTTGGGAATCTGTGGAAAGTGACAAGCTCCCTGATCTCTGCTTCAGTTTTCCGACATTTCTCTCTGTGAATGCTAATTTGCATTTAAATCCCTGTGTTAAAGAGATGAACCACAACTTCTGCAATGACACGCGACACGCCCCTTACAACATTGTTTTTGCACAATGCTTTCCATGTATGTTATGGCAATGTTACTGGGTCCTCTTTTCCGATCCCAGACCAATAACGGGACGTGTTTGTGTTCACACAGAAGCCTCTTTTATGGAAATTTTCTGGGACCAAAGTGCTGTGTGAATGAGGTTTAAGTGTCTTTTTATATTTTTCTGTGGGTCATAGACATGTTTTTGTGTCCTCACCTTTTGGAGTTGTGTGGTTGTGTTAACACAGTTAACACATTTCTCACGAAATCCAGATTTAGAAGGTGTCCAGCTTCAGAATTTTTAAAAAGCCCTTGAAGCCAAATTTTTTGCACATATAAGATTAAGGTCTGAACTTACTATAACCATTATTTTAAGAGGATTTAAAAATAATTCCTATAGAATTATTTACATTTTTAAATTTCATTATCAAAAGTTATCATTACCGCAACATGATATTACATTAAATATATGCATTTACAAACTCATGTTTCGGTAATGAGAACGAAAAAGTTGTCTAGGTACTATGACAAACAAAATTTTAACTTTTATCTGGAGAGAAAAAATAAGAACTGCTTACCTGTTGTAGCCATCTTGAGTGTCACAGTCAATTATGTCCCTTCCAACAATTTTATTTTTGAAAATGTTAGTTACTTAATTAATGTTCATAAATTGTTGTGGAGGATGAGAAAATTGGTCTTGGCCACATTTATATTCCTTATTATTGTCCCAACATTTAACAATGATCACCAAATACCACATGTTTCATGTTTATAGTATAACATGCACTGAACCTTTTTATTTTTTTTAGATTTTTTATTATAAATATTTCCATGTCAAAGAACCCAAATCCAGTCATGGACACGTAGCGGTAATGAAAATGTTCCCCTTTAATGTGGGAAATCCAACAAAATTGGTTTGTATGATGTCATTTAAAATCATCTGCAAAATAGTACATGAAGAGATGTTTGTAACTGTATGCTGCTTATTTTGATAGCATTTACTTTTTGTATCAAAATGTTTCGTGACACCTCATAACTCTAATTTTGCGAGAATCACCTTTGTTTTGATGTTGAAAATGACAACAAGAGCAAATAAGCCATAAAAGGCAAAAAACTTTCAAAAATTCAAATTTTTTCACCTTTGTTTAGTGTGATTTCTTTGTGTATACATTTGGTTGTGTCGTCTGTGGACATAGCTTTCACCTGCACACAAACACACACTCTCTCTTTGATTGCTTTTGTTATTGTGACTCAGTTTGAACTGAAGGACACAGGAAGTAACTCCTGAAGAACTTTTGTCTGAAGAACTTCCTCTGGCCATCGTTTGCACTTTCTGTATTACTGCATGCGTTTGTTTGGGAGTGTTTGGGCTGGTCTTTGACCACCTCACCATGTGGTTCCCTTACCATATAGGGTTAAAAGACGGTTGACTTAAAAATGTTATTTTAATAAATTTATTTAGAGAAAATTTTGGTGCTAATTTTGTTATTAAAGGTGTATTGTGTAACTTTTAAAAGGATTTCTTGACAGAAATGCAATATAATATGTATAACTATATTATCAGTGGTATATAAAGACCTTACAAAATGAACGGTATTGTTTTATTACCTTAGAATGAGCCTTTGTATCTAGATACACAGCGGGTCCCCTTACATAGAAGTCGCCATTTTGCACCGACATGTTTCTACAGTAGCCCTAAATGGACAAACTGTTCTGTAACGTATTTTTGTCACTACATTGTTTCAGACGATGATGTGTTTGTCTTGTGGCAGCTACCTTAGCTTCACTACTGCATGTGTTTCGAAAGGGAGGGGTGAGATGTGGACTGAGCCGTTGGTTGCCATTCACACCACCTTTAAGCAAATTTCTGTAAGGTGTTCACACAGAAGACTCTCTGCCAATTTTACAGAAATATTCTGGGATCAAAGTGCTGTGTGAATGGGGTTAAAGAGAGTGACAGTTTGGGGTTATCCTTCGAAAAGACGCTCCCCCAGTAATCCTCAGTAAATCAGCTTTGCTTATCCTGCCTTTTAAACCACTGTCTAGTCAGACGGGTTTGGAGACCCCAGTCAAAGACCACTCTCACTATTCTCCCCGTCACCCTTCTGCATGCTTGCTGGGTATCAAGTGGTCCCTTATCTTGGATTTCACTTAAACTTTCAGTGCGTTTAATCAGAATATAAAGTTTTACAGCATCCCTGAATGGTCCTGTCACTACACAGATTTTAAATAGACCAACCTTGAAAACATGGAAATATCTGACTGTGCTAGATTGTATACATCGTAGATGATAGTAGAGAAAAGATGTAGACGTACATATTTGTTAGCATGCTGTCCTCACTCACCGCCGTCTTGCACCAGACACAGCCCACCCCCCATTTAAAAGCCTCTAATCGTACCTCCATACAAAAAGGGTGTCTGGAAGAGAATAAAAGGAACTGGATTAAGAGGTGTACGGCACACACACATACGTTTTTTTATTATATGTGTGAGAAATTTTATTGTTTACATGTTAGGAAAATGATATTATACATCATCTAATGCTACACCTAAATCTAACCCTCACACAAACCTGTTGATGTGGCTGTTTGTATTTGTGTGTGTTATATAACTTTAGGAGACAGTCTAATCTCTGAATATAAAAATTCATTAGTCTTCCTTATATTCAGTTTGGTGCCTGCCCAAAAATGTTCTTACCTCCCCCTCTTCTTTTTAATGTCCCTTATGAAGAGGTTAATAATATTGTTTTCCTCCGCCGTGCACTGGGTGATGCATTGCTGTCTGCCTGTGCCATTGGTAAGAAAGAGATTGGTGTGTGTTTGTGCCAGTGCGCACTGGGTGCCCAAAATGCCCCATTATACAGGCACAAAGAGAGCCTAAACGGCCAAAGCAAACACTCAAAGAGCTGCCTGTGTTTTGGTCTGTCCCTCTTATAAGATATAGTACATTTAGTAGTTCTTTCTTTTGTGTTATGTAAGATCAAGTTCATTCAAAAAGTGTTTTGATGAATGATGTTATCAGACAGTTCTATGCTTGAAATGTTTGGGGCATGCATGCATGTATGTTCAATTGAACACATTTTCAATAGTTTTCACCTCGTATCGAGTATCCATTGATGATGAGTTGATGACATAAATACAAATTTAGAGTTTGTGTGGGCAAAAAATAAAAGCAAGTAAACAATATACATTTTAAAGATCAATGATTCTAGATTTCATAGTGCTGATCAAATAATCTGTACAGCCTTTTTATTTAAGGAGATCTTTGTTTTTAGCATTGAAACAACATTACTAAATTTTATTACATACTAAATTTAATGTGAAATTTAATGTTTAAGGCGTACGTCACAACTTTAACATCACAGTTGGCCTGTTTTCCAGCAGTCTTTTGCATGCATAAGGTTTAAATAAGAAAAAGGAAACGATAATGTTTGAGGCTCACAATATATCATTACCAAATACAGAACTCTTATTATTCATCTGTGCCTAGATAAATACAGTTTTACATTCTACGGCCCCTTTAATGCACATTGATATATAGTTCCTTTGGCTTTAACTCCCTAAATTAAACCTCTTTCTGTTTTCTCAATTTCCCACTGTGTCATTGTGAGCAGCAAAGCCCTGCGAATTTGAATCATAGACCTCAAAACATGCACAGAGGGTCCAACGCATCTCCATTGGCTTTGAAAGTTCTGGAAGAGCATGAGTTTACTTTTAAAATCAGCAGCACTCAGTTCAACTTGAATGAAACTCTGCTTTTATTATCATGTCGCAGAGCTTTAGTGACTCTGCTATCATCATTGAATGACAGACAGACAGAATGAACCAGCAGTGGCCTCCAAAGTGCTGAATGACTGACAAAAGCCACATTATTAGAGATTTGACAGGGGTCTTCGTGCCTCTTTAGCATTCAGTTAGAACTAAAATACACCCATCCAATCAGTCAAGGGCAGGAGAAAGGGAACGTCAAAAGAATTTGGTGCATGATGTGTGGGTGGGACAAAGAAGACGAAGAGGATGTTCTAGAAACTCTGTGAGGTCATGGAAACACATAAACACAGAGACTCAGAGAGGCGAATATATTGCCATTAGATTGACACTGGACCTGGCAGTAGTATTGTGATGTTTAATCACAGAACTACAGTTTGATTTAATTTACATCTGCCGTTTGTGTTTTAAGAGGGCTTTAAAATGTACCTACACTGGTAGGAAGGGGTTAACTGACCAACATTTTTACACATTTGATATATGCTTTTATCCTAAGCGTCTTACAGTGCATTACAATTAGTACATTCTTATCAGTATGTGTGTTGCCTGGTTCCAATCTCTCTTATGAAGCCAATATGATAGTGACTTAAACTGCAATTCATCGACTGGCTGCTTGAGGCTGGCTCCAAAAGGGAGTCAATTGCCATAGACCCCAATATTAAAATGGCCAACTTTACAGCAGTGAATAATATTACGTTTACAACCTGGTACAAAAAGTGTTTTTGGTCTATATAGCTAATTTCAACCTTTATGACTACTGTGAGGGTGGGCATACTTTTTTTGTAACTCAGCCATCTCGGCTTTACCCGCCTCTCGCCTCTTTACCATTTTCAGTTATCTGCGAGTGATGCGCGGTGACGCTTGGCCAAGATGGCGATGGCAGGCACCGCCTACTGTTGGCTTCAAAAAAATGCTCTTTACAAACCTATGGCTGATGTCATGCACATTTTTTACAGTCTATGGTTCACACCCATTACCTTTTGTGCTGCATGCTAACACAATGCTCTACCGCCATCCGCTTGTTTAGTCATGACTCGTGATGTAAGGACGTAAGGATATTATTTAAACAGACATTAATAAGCACTATTATCTATATTACACATTTAAGCAAAACATGTATAATCTCACAGTGTACACAGCAGTCTCCAAGATCATGGAATTACTGTAAAAAATCCATGTCCATGAATCCGTATCCGTTTGTTATGGATATAAAAATTAGGATCTGGTGTTTTTTACTAGTTTTGCATTATAATACGAGTCTATATTAGAGTGAATTCATGATAAATTAATGTATTTCATAAAATGTCATAAAACTGGGGACCCCCTGGCCCCATCTCGCTCCCCCCCTGGGGCCCCGGCCCCCAGTTTGAAAACCACTGCGCTAGAACATCGCAACTTTTAATTTTCCGTCTGTCTTAGTAATACACGATGTAACTACAGGAAAATATCGAAACTCTTTGGTTATTTTTTTGCGCGGTCAAATCAGATTCAAGGGATAATGCTAAGCTATGCTAAAAGTGGTACCGCCAGACACTGATATCAGCTGAATGGATTCCAAAACTATAAAAATCAAATGTTTAACTCTAGGGGAGCTGGAAAATAAGCATATTTTCAAAAAAAGCAGAGTGTCCCTTTAACAAGCAAATACAGGAGCAACATGGGGCATCACAACCACGGTTCCTTTTACATTTACAATTATGCACTTTTATTCAACGTGACTTACAGTGCAATAAGTCTATACTTTTTGTATAGTTTATATTTATATCAATATGCAGGCTCCATAACATAATGCTAACATAATCTTTAATGTAAAATTTTATAAAACTCATTTTTGTTGAACGATTATAATATAAACTAACTAAATCAATAGTAAAATGTATGCTGGTCTGAGCTGTTTTTTTCAGTAGCACTTCAAGCAAGGGTTTATGGAAATGCTGGAACTTGGTGAGAGTCTAGTGTTGTCATTACAATCGGTCTGGCGTTTTGAGCTTGTGACATAGATGGTAAATGTGTAGGTGAAACTTTAGCGACATGACAGCTAATGCAAAAGCATTAGCTTATGTCTCTCTCTCTCTTTTGCTTTCACTCTCTCTCTCGCCTACAAATAATTGAATTTTCAGGTTTAGGGAGGAGATTCTGGTGCGCTGCAAGAGATGTGTATTATCTGTCTGTGCCAGATCCGGTGTTAAGAAGAAAACTGTCACATTCAAATGTTCTTTCACCCCTTATTTCCCCACCATCCTCTCTCACTCTCTCTAGCTCTCTCTTTCTCTCGCTCTATCTTTCTCTCTCTCTCTCTCTCTCCTACATCCTATTTATTCTGTGCTGTATGTCCATAGACAACTGTTACATGACATTATATAAATCATTACTTTATTATATTATTATATAATCTTGCATTGCCTTGACATAAAAGCAGCATGTATGTTGTTTGAACCATTAAACAGACATTGTTTGTTTAAGCTTGTTTTAGCAGTCGTCTCTCACCTGTACCCCAGACAACACGTCTGTTTGACCTTGTTTCCTGTCTTTGTCTGTCATTTTGTTCCTCACAGTGGTACTGTTTCCTCTCTGGCTGTGACAAAGCGACCGTTTCTGCATTTTGCAGCTTTTTGCATGCTTCATTGTGCTGATGGTTTCGGTGATTCTGTCTGCGTTTCAAAAGCATTTCCTAACATTTGATCTCGACAAAAGATAGACTACAAATTGGTCAAACCATGTACTTTACACCTGGTGCCAAACAGAGAGGTAGCTATAGAAGAAGAAGAAGCCTGTTGCAAGTATTTTTTTTTTATTAATTATTTTTATTCATTAAACATATGCAAGTTCCAAAGAAAACAAGCAACAAACTGTGACACATTTAACTAGTACTTCATGATGGATAAATCTCCTGAGGAGGTACAGTTTGACATGCAAGAACATTTTTCAATACATCATCTCTCATAACTAATGTATAATTGGTTGCTTTGGTCCATCCGCAGGGAACTCCTCGTCCTAGATCGAACCAAAGGCTTTCAAATGATGTGTGTGGGGGTGTCAAATTGTGTTTTCCATCTGGGTCTAATGATTTATGATTAGCTGACAGACTGATAGTGACATTTTTGTAGTGTTTTTATATATTTATTTCACGCTCTGGATTGCATGGTTCTGATTGGCCATTCGCGACATTCCAAGGTTTGTTATTCCCGAATAACAACTGCCTTAAAGTGATAACGCAGCCTCATCCAGGTGCTGCGAGTCATCTAGAGACCAGTCATCTTAATAATAGTTTCATAGATTAAAAAAATTAAATATTTTGCATGTTCATCTTGTTTGAACTTTGCCTTAAAGTTCTAGGAAACTTTTCCTTGCACGTTTGCATTTGATGGAAATCAGCTTATAAAAATATTTAATCAATAGTTTGTGTTCATACACAGTATTTACTCATGGCAAGTAGCTGTGTAATACGCAGGATATTGTAGAGCCAAGCTAGCCGGCTGTTATCACGAATAAATCCCTTCAGGGTGATCCAAGTCCTGATTACCCTGTTGGGATTTATTTTGGGATAGCTGCCGGCTGGCTACATGTTATCCCTTATGTAACACTTGAGTGTTGGTTATATTGGCTGTTTAAAGTCAAGGAAATGCAGCGCTGTCATGTCTGTTCCCTGTGGATAAAGCGTGGTTTCCTGGATGGGTTTAATGCTGGTTTATCACGCTATGTGGGTCACCTTGAGGGATAGAGAAAGTGTGGAGTGAACGGATGCAAAGAGGAAGCGAGCTCTTGAAATGTTGAGTGTTGAGTTGTTGGACCTAATGGGCTCTTATCATTATGACATACTTGATCGTAGTCGCACCTCCGCGGAGACGATAACACGCATACATATTTTTGTAGAGACATTCTTTTATTAACGTGCAGAGTTTGCTGGTCACGCTGTTACCTTGCTTATCTTTTCATTTAAAATTAAAGTGGCTTAATAAAAGCGCAAAGTGTCTGTTTAATTACCTGATTCACCCCGAAGTTCATTTTTTTGTAATCTCCAAAGTTACCCTTTCTGCATCAGTATGTGAGGTTTAAAAGAAGTGTGACTCTTAGTATAATAGCTGACTTTTATTATGGACAAATGTCTCTGGAATGTACATTAGCCAGCCCAGCCTGGAAAATACACATTTTAGTACACATTTTGAGGCCTGATTTGAGCCAAATTAATGCATTTTACCTACATGTTGGTTCCATTTTATCTTTAAGTCAAACTAAAGACCCTTACCCAAAGACGATTCTTGCGCACAGGCACTCTTTGCTGTATGCATTATTCATTGTGTGGGGAGGCGAGTGGGTGCAATGTATTGGACATTAGGGAAGGCATGGCCGTGTGACTATTATCAGCCGACGTCTTATGGTGCAGAGCTTGAACCGGCGCAGTTCAATCACAACATTGCTCTTTTGTTTAAAGCCCTGCATAGCAACTCTTTGTGCCTGGCCAATGAAATGTGCCCAGGCTGCTGACTCATCAAGGGTGGTACGTCATTTCATTGACATTTCTGTCTCACATACACACACACTACTTTAGCAGACATTTGAACATTAGTTATGTATATTTCACTGCTTTCATGATCTTGCAGTAAGCTGCAAACTATTCACATCACTAGAGCGGGAATGTCCAGTAGCAAAATGGCTTGGCGAGCTCCTGTGATTGAATCGCTGTGATTGAATAATGGTGCCTAAAGGCAGGAATATAGTCAGTTTTTTACGTGTACACAAATGTACACACACGAGCAAACAATATACTGTAAAAAAAGATGGACGTTGTGACGTCGCCTCCCTCTATTGTAATGAATTAAGCCAAAACTGTCCAACCATGGTCGCCGCCATGTTACATACAAAAGCCAAGGAATGCGCATAAGGAATCGTCCGTGCAGCCAGAGGTGGAGCCGCGGTATCAAACTTCCTACCAAACACTCACGCCCAATTCAACCATGCCAATCATAACGACACGCCCCGTTTCTATAGCATCAAATTACTAGCTAAAATAAAACGTATTACAAAAAGAACAATTAAACATATATCAGCGTGATATCAACTACATCTTTCAGAAACTTTTATTGGAAGTGTACATTTTTTTGTTTAGAGCAGAGTCCCATTCGATTGAATGGAAAGGGCGGGGTTTATGACTTGTACTGCAGCCAGCCACCATGGGGCGATCAAAGAGCCAACGGGTTCACTTTTCAAGACTTATGATGCACACCTGGAGCGAACTCAACGCACAGCCTTGCAAAGTATAGAATGTTTCATTGGATACACATGTGGTGACGCGATTACCCGTCTGGTCCAAACTTTACTTCCGGTTTCTGTTTGTTTAATTGTCTGACCAGTTGCTGAAACTGAACTCTTAAACAAATACCTTGTCGAAAATAACACATGTTTTGGTTTCCTATGTAATCTGCATGTTGTTTATTTTGCTTGTTATATAAATGAACTACTTTAAACTAGGGATGCACCGAATCCAGGATTCGGATTCGGCCGAATACTGGGCTTTTTGACGGGGTTCGGGTTCGGCCGAATCCTAGATTTTTTTTCCACCGAACCGAATCCTAGGCTTGCGCTACGCTGGTCGACGTCACGCGGCCGTTGATTACACACATCGGGTGCTGACGTGGAGATGAGCTTTTTCTTTCGGTGAGCTTTAGGGGCTGGACACACCAAAACTTTTAAACACGGCTGAAAACGCCTTGAGGACACCAAATGCCAGCTGTTTTTCAGCCGAGCGCTTGGTAGCTGTGATGCTTCAGCTGTGAGCCGGTTGGTTGCTGTGGTAATGTCCCGCCCCTCCTCCATTGTAATTGGATGGCCGTGTGAAACCTGACATTGACGAGCGGAGCTTCTCACTCAAAGTTAAATATAGTTTTCAGCGCGGAGCTGCTTGCTTATTGGAAAAACGAGCGTGTCGCAACGCATCGCTCTCATTATGCATAGGCTTATGGTAATTGTCAAAATAGTTTTCCAACTTGTCATCCTGGCATAATGTACAGTTAAAATTAAATAAAATGAAAAATACATGCTGTGGACGTTGAATAATTCATTAATGTGTTTTACTGTGTTAATGGAATAAGGATGCGAGTAGGATTCGGTATTCGGTTTCGGATTCGGCCGAATCTTAAACGGTGGATTCGGGATTCGGCCGAACCTAAAAAATCTGGATTCGGTGCATCCCTACTTTAAACGGATTTTGTTGTTATTTATTCTTAGTGTAGTTTACCGGAAGTTGCGTGTTTTCCACGAAAGCTGCTTGTTTATGTTGTTACTGCTGAAACCGTCTATAGTTTATTTGACCCATACGTGTAAACAGATGTTCGACACATGCGCATTGCGACAAAATGCAATGCACCTCCTGGGCTACATAATACATTCTCCTGTAAGCGCATACACAACCAACGTGTACAACATACGTGGGGTTTCACCCTCTTTTAATGGCAAAAATTGCGTCATGCGCACTGTACACAGACTCTCACGTACACTCAAAAAATGGACTATACTTCGGCCTTTGGGGTCATGATTGGCTGTCACCATTTTATGTATCATCTATGAAGTGGCACAGTACTTTTTAATCAAAATGTCTCCATGTAAACATTAGCATGTGGCTTCTATGAACCTGCTCCTTCCCACCAGGACCCTGACAAGCACGAATAGGAACCATGGCGACTAAAATGGTACCCTTCCTTTTGCGGAGCGTGTGAACTGCGTCTCTGGTGACCTCTAGTGCAATGACCTTTGACCCCAATGGACCGACTTTGAGTGTGCCAGGCCACATTCGGTCACCCATTGCTTTCTATCTCTTTCTCCCTCCCTTGCTCTCTTATCCACTCTTCAATGGTTAAGGTCAGAATCCTAATGATTAAGCCTATTTAAAGAGAACCTCACTGCTGCTATATATAACGCATTAAGATTCTCTGTAGGTGCTTCATGTCTGCCTCTGTGTGGTTTTTAGGTGGAAAAGCCTTCACTTACCTATATCAGATTTCTTATTCTGTCTTTTATCACATTTGTATCGCTCACTGTCCCTGAAAGAAAGACAGTCTTCACTTTGTCAGTGCTGGACGGTTTCGGCCTCCGATGTCCACAGTAAATGCTGAGTGCTGAAGGGGAAACGGTGAGATAGATAAAGCAATATAGGAATGCATTTACTGTATAGGGTTGTGATTTGATGTGTTTGTGGCTTGACAACATCATATGGTAGAAAAGTCTGTTGCTTAGTGATATTTTACAATTTATGGCTGGTGATTTTATCTAAAAGTGAATCAAACCCATGACATTTGCACTGCTACAAGTTTTTGCTGTAAAATAAAGGATTCACAAACCCTCTACTTTCGTACCAGGACATTATGTATAACTTGACCTCCAAGTAATGGAGAGTGAATGAGGATGTGTAGGAGAGAAGGATGATGTCAATTGTTTTTTGAGGAGTACGTCATTGTGGCGCTTACATCATTTTGCTGATTTGCCCATGTCATTCGTACAAGTGTCCTCACATATATGCTTTGTTCGGTCAGTACCCTGGCTTTGTTGGCATCGTGAGAAAGCCACATTGTTCGTTGGTCTATTTCTGCAGCTAAAGGTCTTCTCCAGGGCAGGCATGGGCGTCCTCCATAAACATATGGCATCATATTGCTCCATTGAGAGTCGAGAATGTCTTTTCTACAATAGATTTGCATAACTCAAATTCTTATCCCACTAACCATCAAACACACTAACTTTTTCAGTCACAAACTTTTAGATTTTTTCCTCAGAAAACATTTCCAGAGCACTCTTTCAGAATCCAATCTCGCCACTCAACTCTTTAAAAAAACTTTCTCTCCCTCTCGAATCGCCTCTAGCTGTGTATTCATCTTTTTGCTACTCTTTGTTGAGTCATTGTGAGGGCAACCGTTCCTGAATGGCTATTGTGCTCTCTGTACCAAGAACCGCCATCCCCTTTAGTCTATGTGGCAGACGTTAGACGATCATCTAGGACATTTCGCTAACCCTGCTGTGCTTGTGTGTACAAGGGTGACGAACCGACACCAGGAAAACACACCACAGTGCACCCACACCGCAAGTGCTGATTCAATCTATTGACACCTTTGTTATTAAGACATGTGCTAAATGTTTATTGTATCGGTTATGGTTAAGACTAACAACAAGCAATAACATCATTACATTTCATTTTTATGTTGTTAGCTCAGCAGCATGTTTAGATGATGCTGTTGTTTAACCTGCATGTAATTTAATTCACATTGACAAGATTATCTGTTTCAATTAAGATCAATTAACTCTGTGTGAATCTGTGAATGTGTATTTGATAGACAGAGGAACCGTATTAAACATCTGTCTTAAAGGGACCATTTAACATGTCCGCCCAAAAAAAATCAATTCATACTCCACACGCCAAACAGACGGGGGCAGTATACCTCCAGAAAAGTGAGTTGGTCTATTTTAATTTAGCAGCTGCAAATTCAGCAGCATATATCAAGTTTGATTTACATAGCAACTAAGTTATCATTAGTCACAAAAAAAACATTCGGTCTCATTAAAATTGCAATGTTTTCCGCTACGTTTCGTGCGTCCATTTGGTGTTCATTATAATCGAAGACATTTCAAGCTTCTTAGCTAATGTTACATTTTAGCATCAGCTTGGTAGATAACGGGTGAAAACCGGATCGGATCCGTGGGTAGAGCTAACTATTAAACGTTAACAGCTAAGGATGCGCAATAATTTGCATGCGATAGTCATTGCGCTTCTCGTCAGTGAAGCCGGTTTATTGATTAAAAGTGAATCGCCATCAGCTGCTTTCAGATGGAGCCACATTTACTGCACAAAGCCGTAGTTCATGTACAAGCTGAGCATAGGTTATGGCAATGCCTATTATAAGTGAACTTCTAGCGAAATACTAACAGCATCTTACTTACCAATCAAAAAGAAAAGTTGTCATTTCGGAGTCGAACCTCATTTCTTTCATGTTCATTAGTTGTCTCCAGCGATGAAAAGCAGTGCCAGTATTTACTCTGGTTCGGTTACTTTATTTATCATATTTTATTTGTGATTCCGAACGTGTTGTTCCCTGCAGCAAATGTTTGTGGTAGTGGTAAATGTCTCTTGCTTTAGCCATTCTTCCGCTCTCTTCCCTGAACTGAAATACGTCCGAAACCCCTATTGCAAGGCAGGAAGGCATCAAGGCATGTCCGAATCCATGGCTGTCCGAATTGCATTTCTCTGAGCTGCATTCATAAATCTTAAATCAACAAGTCAGCTGCCTTTTCGGACGCAGCGGTAGGGCTGTACTCCCACTTATTCGTGTATTGCAGTTTGGCTGGCGGTTATGTGCGTGGCCCGCATACCGCCTCCCATGGTCGAAACTGGTATTACAACACCAGTCGGGCTGTAGCTAGTAATTTAGCATGCTAATTCAGATTGATATTTCTGCAGCCCTACACCTTGTCATTTTTTTAATGACATCTTTGCCCTTATTTCTTCTCATTCTTTTGATGCGTGTAACTAATTTTTAAAAATCTTTTACCTCAATTATTATAAATGGCACCTTTAAAGGGACACTCCACTTTTTTTGAAAATATGCTAATTTCCCAGCTCCCCTAGAGTTAAACATTTGATTCTTACCGTTTTGGAATCCATTCAGCTGATCTGCGGGTCTGACGTTAGCAATTTTAGCATAGCTTAGCACAATCCATTGAATCTGATTAGACAATAATTTTTTGATGGATGTGACGTTAAGAGGCTTTTGCATCTGAGCTCTTCAATTGCTGTTGGTAGTAGTATACACAACACTCTACAGGCTGTATGTGTGTGTAAATGTGTGTTTCTTAGTTTGTACGGAAAGGAGACCACCATAAGCCCCATAAAGACCCCCCAGGTTGTTTAAGGGCATCAGCTGTCTCTGTCTGTTATGTTTACCGATTTAAATGCGTTCACATAATGAATAATAAAAGAACCAAGCTGGCTTTATCTATTTAAAGGTGCAGTGTGTACATTTTAAGAGGATCTCTTGACAGAACTGCAATAACATATACATAACTATATTATCAGTGGTGTGAAAAGACCTTACAAAATGAACTGTATTGTTTTTATTACCTTAGAATGAGGCATTTTTATCTACATGCACTGTGGGTCCCCTTACTTGGAAGTCGCAGTAAAGCCCTTAATGGCCCTAAATAGACAATCTTTTCTATAAAGCGCGTTTCATCAATACAGTGCCTCCGACGATGACGTGTTTGTCCTGTGACAGCTACCATAGCTTCACAATGCATTTTTAAAGGGAGAGGTTAGCTGTGGACTGAGCCGTTGGCTACAATTCACAGTTTCACCGCTAGATGCTGCTTAAAATCTACACAGTGAACCTTTAAGTAAAAATAACAAATGGTTACAAAAATCAAGTTGCTATTCATTCGGTTTAATCAAATGCCATGTTTTCATCTGCATTGAACTTTATACTCTCACATTTGTTATAAGCATTTTAACTGACTTTCCAACCCAGGCACAGATCACTTTGAATAGACGTTGCTAATTTTCCTCATCTTTAAATGACACTGCCGTCACTGTGATATAAGGCCTGTGGTAGTGACCGTACTACTGCTTACTCAACCTGCTAATACTCTTAAAATATAGCCTGCTAACCCACTGGCCGTGTAATTAGCAAGAGGCAATACCACAGCAGGAATTAATGAACGATTTTCTCATTAGTCAAGGGGTTTTGGTTGGGGGTATCTGTAGTGTATTTGACGAAAGTTTTACATGAATCATATATAGTTATTTAATAGTTGTGAAATTAAAGTACTATATAATAATCTGTGGTCACTGTAGGTTGAGGGCATTGACAGACATGCAGTACTCCCAAACCACAATGAGATCATCTTTGTTGGACCTATTTGCTAATGCATTGGATTCTCATACTTGCTGTTTTGCATTAATGCACAATAGGAAAAAGTGTTTTAGAAGTTAAAGGAATAGTCTACCTCATAGTTTGCCATATTAAACTATGTTATTACTTCAACTTAGACGAATTAATACATATCTATCTTTTTTCAATGCGTGCACTGTACAGCGCGTCGTGAATGTGTTAGCATTTAGCCTAGCTCCATTCATTCCTATGGTACCACAAAGGGAAGCCACCAAAGACTTCTGTGTTTTCCCTATTTAAAGACTGTTACATGAGGAGTTATACTAGTAAGTATGGTGCCACAAAGAAAACTTTTTTTTGGTACCATAGGAATGAATGGGGCTAGGCTAAATGCTAACACATTCATATTGCGCTGTACAGTGCACGCATTGAAAAAAGATAGGTATGTATTAATTTGTCTAGGTTGAGGTAATAACATAGTTTAATATGGCAAAAGGGTAGACTATTCCTTTAAATTGAATTGAGTTTGCTGAAGCTCCTGGAGACATTTGTTTGGCTGCTTGATGGGAAAGTAAATTGGAAATATATATCATATCAACTCACTTCATATATAAACACACAACCTCAATCCTCAAAATATGTAACATTGGGCTATGCCCCAATTTGTTCATGTTAGTAAATGCTTTTACAAATGTTATAAAGTGTTATTATTATATCAAATTATAAAACAATCAATACACACAATAATGTTTTTTATTGGTCTCACTAAAGTTCACATGATACTTCATATCAAAGGTTATCCAGTATAGTGTAGAGACCGGCTCATGCTAATATTTTTGTTTACATTAATTCATGCTTAAATTTGGAGCACAGTCATAAAGTGTTTTGAAGCTCAGAAACAGCGTGTTGCTCACCAGGAGTCCTGTCCAATGTTATTGAATAATTAATAAAGGTTTAAGAGAGATGAGGGGAACCAATCGAAAAGGAGAGATTTGCATCCATTGCAGGATGGCACCATCTGCCGTAGTGGATGTGGGACTTCCATCAAAGCACAACGCCCCCAGGTTTTCACACACAGAGAGATAAATACACACTTCTGTACATTCACGGTTCAGCTACTCTGTTGCACTTGCAGAGATTTATGGCCACATATACTGATTGAATATTTCCAAGTCTTTCACCTAAAGCGTTTTTTCTTCATTGCGGTTTTGTAAGCATAGTGCAGTGTTCCTGTAGCTAAGCTGATAGAGATTTGTATTATAGCAGTTTTGAAGAAACACATAGTTATATAATAATAAATACAATTTATTGCCTAAATTCACTGTATGAGATCTCTACAAAATTTGTAAGTAATGTCAGGTTTAGTGATCAGCATGGGGAGCGATGTTTGCTTGTGGTATCACGTAGCATCAGGCTGTGTGCCGAGGACCTAAAGGTTAATTGGTTGTTTTTCTGTCAAGAGTTTGTACGTTGCTGAGCTTACTGAGGTGCGAAATGAATCTTAAATTCCTATAAGTTTGCTCTCCCACTAAATCACCAGTCCTTCCGGGGGCCACACACACACACATTGGTGTTTGTACACGTGTGGTAGTCTCCTTTGGTCTCATATACAGAGACCTTTTGGTTTGGTTGAGCAGACATGCGCACACATTTGCATGGCCCCAGGGGTTCCTGTGTGTCTGTGTATGCTTTGGTCTGCATATGTCACAGATGTGCTAACGTGTGCCTGAGTGGATGCTTCCTGACGGAGGGCACTCAGCCGGAAATGTAGGTTAAGCTGGTCATCCATACCCCATCCATGAGGAAGACAAAGGAAGATACGAAAGAAAGATGAATATTCTGGTTGTTTTAGTTTGAGGAACGATTGGAAAATGTTTGGCTTGTATGTTGTTTACATTTACATACATCTATATAATCATTAAACTTGAACAAGGTTTTGTGGTCTCTCTTTCTCCGTAACCTTACTCGCATTTATACTGCTATGCAACCGTTTTAGGGTTTGTCACAGTGGGTCACCTCCTAAATCTCTCTTTGTCAGGTTACACTGGCTTCCTATAGTAACTCGCATCAAATTCTAATCTCTGCTTCTGGTTTTTGAAACCACCACTGGGTCAGCACCCCTTACCTCCACTTGCTTATACAGACTTATGTACCCTATAGATCTCTGGGCTCTTCCAGTGTGCGACGTCTTGTGGTGCCATCCCAAAAAGGGAAAAATCACTATCGCGTACCTTCTCTGGTTCTATTCCAAATCTTTGTAATGATCTGCTGGTTCCGAAAAGATCTGCTGATTCTGTAGCCGTCTTCGAGAATCTGCTGAAATTCCATCTCTTGTGCCAACACCTCACTTACTAATACAGAGTTTAATATCTTTCTCTATTTTTCTATCTTTATCTTTTATGTCCTTAATAAAGAAACTTGGCTATACCGTGTTAGACTTGATGAGACTAGTTTTAGTGCACTTATGTATTGCTGTTCTTGTGTTGTTTTAATTGCTTCTATTGTGTACCTCATTTGTAAGTCGCTTTCGGTAAAAGCTTATGCTAGACCACTATATGTATTATATTTTATATCCCTTATTATTCCTTGCATACAGAGTTGCTTCGCTGTGGCGAATACTGTAAAAAGTGTGAATTAATGGACAATATAAAGGTCCTCAGCAAAACAGTGTACACCATCTATGTATTTATTTTGTCTTGTTCCTATAACAAACATACATTGACTATAAAGTTTGGGGTGCTAGGAGGGAACAGGTTGCCATGCAAACCTTTCTTTTCTTTTGCTTATTTAATGAATGTGACCCAGCATAAAGTTTAATGGTGCAATTGTGACCCCTAGTGGCCGATTAAAAGAATGCAGTGTCTAAGCATTTGGTTGGTGCATGTTTAAAATGGGAAATAATTATGTACAGTTTTATTCAAGTCACTTATTTCATGGCTAAAAACAACGCTATTTTGTGTATTTGGTATAATACAATGTGTTCGCGTGGTTTATGGTTAAAAACACATTATTTTCCACATACCGTACATTTTGTAGCTCCAGATTTCCCGCTCTTCCTGAAACGCACTGATTTATGTACAAAACTTATCGATTTGAAAAGCGCTGTGTCACTGATTGGCCAACTAATCTGTACATTGTGAATATCTCTGACGTCAGCCGGAAATGTGACACTCCTTACCATGTTTGAAAGATTCGGTGGGCTTTTTAACATCATGCGAGACGAGGCTGGCTGCTAACAAAACGAAAGGGTATCCGCAGTGGATCTGATAGGGTCTGATATAGAAAATGCAAATACGGTTAGGATTAGGGCTGGGCAAATTTTTTTTTAAAATGTGGTCGATTCAGAATCGATTCTCAAAGAGCAGAATCGATTTTTTTCCTTCATATTTATTTCTGCAAACATTGAACGAAAGATTAACGTTAATCGAATTACTAGTCTTCTTCACTAGATGTCACCCTCTTTTTTGCCTAGCGCAATGTTACCAAGGAGCAAGAGGCAAGCCTGTCATTCATTCATACAGTGCTTAAAATGGCGGTTTCAGGTGCTTCGTCGATTTTATTAATTACCCACTTGTAACCTGCTGTTCACTGTTCTTTTTATTAATTTAGTATTTGTATTAAATCTATATTCATTGAGTTGAATAGAGTATAAAAACCGGTCCGAGAACCAGAATCGGAAATTGAATCGAAATCGAATCGATTTGGTAGCTTGTGAATCGAAATTGAATCGATCTGGAAAATCTGAATCGATACCCAGCCCTAGTTAGGATACTGAAAGCAAAGACCCTCTTCAGCGAAGCCTGCAAGATTAGCATAGCAACGCTGCTAACGCTGCTATACACGGGGAAGGAGACCAGAAGTCGTTTTTAATGAACAGATTACAATGTAATCTTAAAATTCTGACAATAAACTAAAATGTAAACTGTAAATGACTGTCGTAACACTCTGAACGACCGCAACATATATCATTATTGACTGGCGCTACACGCTAAACACTGTTGCTGGTTTTCTAATGGAAGGTTTAAGTCTTCATAATATAAGCATCTTTGCTGAAAGTACGCTGCTGGTCTAAGCTGAGGTGAAAACAGGAAAGTGCCCTTCATGTGCTTCTTAGATATAATTACAACAAACGGTATATCAACGACTCAGAAAGCGAGGTAAAAAACTAGAAAAATAACACTTGATGATAATGAAACTTTTATTTTGTCATGGACGCACAGACTTTAATGCGACTGTGCAGAGTAACCATATGAGGCGGAGTTATACTGTGTCTACAAGTCATTATATTTCATTAGAGATTAAATTGATCAAAATGTAAATGATTATCGAATATGGGAAATTGCATACATTGACATCCCTACCTACAATCCGTTTGTTTGTAGCCCAAAACAAAAAAGTAACTTGCGTCATCATTTACTTTGTGGTTTGTACTTTTTGCATATCGTTGACATGCACTAATACACACCTACACACCAAAGGTAATGCAAAATTGTGAATCGGATAATTGGTGCTCTCTAATAGTCAAGGACAACTATAAGTAAGCAGTTGTTGCTTGATGTCCAAAAGAGTGTAAACCCTTTGGTCTTTTTGGCATTTTCACAACAATACAGTATTTGTTTGAGTGCTCTCTCTTTTTACCAACATCAAAATGTATATGCATAAGGAAAATGTTATATTTTAGGCCAAGCTCACTCTTTCCTGGATTATGTGTTAGATGGCAGAATCAGATACCTGTGTGTTATGACCACAAAGGAGTTAATTAGCATCCTTGTGTGACACCACAGACATAGCATCTCAAATTTACCTTGACAAGGATGTAGCGTACTCATTGGGCTCAAGGTAAAGAGGGTTAATCTTTATGAATAGTCATGGACCCTTTACATTTTTGCACCAGCCCTCCCTGGTTATAAATGCATTTGTGTGTTTAACACATTTAGCACATTAGCTTGTGCTGATTATATATATAAAGTCTCATTTTATATCATGAACCTGATGTTTTTGTATCACTTAGTTACAGCATCTTATTTTCATATTTGCGTGCTGTGCATTTCCTCTTGGAAGCGCTTTACAGATTTCCATGTGGTTGAGCATGAATTTGAATACGTTCTTTTTTTTTGTGGCTGTATGTGCTTTCTAAATACAAATACAAAATAAAAATTCACTTCTGAACTCTTTACCTTTCTTTTATAATAATAGTTCAGTGGACACTAGCCACATGCCGCTTTTTTACTAATGATGAAAAACAAAAAAACTTGCATGTGGTTGAGACAGAGAGCAAGAGAGCGACAGATATGCAAATAGAGTTTAGGCATGCAGATATTGAACGGCTGACTCAATATCTGGTGAGTTTGAAGAGCACCACAGAGTTGAAGAGTCAAAGCTACAGCTCAGCGCCTGTCGTGAAGGTGAAATAACTAAACATTATTATTATATTATTGCTATTTTATTTGCTTTGTTTGACGAAATGCTTCATTTTTATACAAAGTCAATTTAGACTAAATTGTTTGTTTTTTTAATATTTAAAATCTAGTAGTTAAGTAAGGAATAACATGCATCCGACGGGTTGTTATCTTTTAAAAAGGTTATAATATGCACCATTTAGATACAGATGTATACATTTTGTAGCAATATGTACTTTTGAGGTACTAAAATGCACTAATATTGGTTCTAATATGAGGTACTAATATGAACCCTTTAGATGCAAAGGTGTACTTTTTGAAAGGCCACCCGAGTGGCAGCTAGGGATCATTTGTTGACCACTTTTCTCTGACAGGAAATATTAAATAAAATTCAAATAATTCATATATAACTTAGCCAATGACAATCTACCAGTCACAGTTTAGCATTCTTTGCATAAGAATTATTTCCTTATCATACCAAAAACACATTTGATGTAAAGGAATGAAGTATTTTTGGATTTTACTTCACCACCTTGGAGTCACACAGGACACTGAATAATACTGGAGAAAATGAGTTTGTTATCATGATCAGCGTTATTATTTCAATATGTCTGGACCATATGTTTCCATTCTGACAGGATGGATATGTGAATTAGCCAACAGACCTTTCCACAAAAACAGGAATTTCATCAGTTTTTTTTGTGTGTGTCAGATTTAAGGTTACGAACGGGTCATTGTTACGTTTAGTTGCTTGATTCCACATCTGGGGACTACGGATGCGATGTCGAAGTTCATAATGCTTTAATGGCAGCTCAACTTCATTTAGTAGATTTCTTTACAGGTTTGTATCCACAGGTCTTTGGCTTCATTTTACACTTCATTATTAATGCTAAAATTTTATATTTGATTGAATGGCTGATGTAGCTTTTTGTAGTGCATTTGTTAATGTGTGGTGTTCGTTACTGTAAGTCTTGGGTGAAAGAATGGCCTCTATTTCTGTACATCCTGTGTAAATGTTGCCACTGCTCGATTCATGTCTGGTTTGTGTGGTATAGTTTGTATTGTTTAGTTTGTTTTATGGTGCATTGTGAAGAGAGTTATAAGATTAACATCTACCATTTGCAGCGAGAATATTTTCTCTTTTATACTTAGAGTTGCTTTCTAAAATAACTAAACTAAAAAAATCTGATTATTTTTTCCCAGGCAAATGTAATAATTATGACACAGATGCTTTTAGCATCACTGGAAATGGAGGTATATCTGGGTGATTCTTGCAAAATTAGATTTATGAGGTTTCATGAAACAATTGTGATAAAAAAAGTAAATGCTATCAAAATAAGCAGCATACAGTTACAAACATCTCATGTACTATTTTGCACATGATTTCAAATGACATCATACAAACCAATTTTGTAGTTTTTCCCACATTTAAGGGTGAAATTTTCATTACCGCAACGTGTCCATGACTGGATTTGGGTTCTTTGACATGGGAAATATTTATAATTAAAAAATCAAAAAAAATCAAAAGCTTCAGTTCATGTTATACTATAAACATTTACAGTAAAGAAACAAGTGGTATTTGGTGATCACTGGTAAATGTAGAGACAATTATAAGAAATATAAATGTGTCCAAGACCATTTTCTCATCCTCCGCAACAATTTTCAATCATTGTTTAAGCCCTCAAGGAACTAACATTTAAAAAAAATTGTTTTAAGGGACATAATTGACTGTGACACTCAAGATGGCTACCAGGTAAGCAGTTCTTATTTTTGTTTGTCATAGAACCTAGACAACTTTTTAGTTCTCATTACCGAAACATGAGTTTGTAAATGGATATATTTAATGCAATATCATGTTGCGGTAATGATAATTGTTGATAATGATAATAAAAAATTTTAAATAATTCTATAGGAAATATTTTTTTAAATCCTCTAAAAATAATGGTTATAGTAAGTTCAGGCCTTAATCTTATATGTGCCAAAAAAAATTGCTTCAAGGGCTTTTTAAAAAAATTCTAATGCTGGATACCCAAGTCTGGATTTCGTGAGAATCACCCATCTGTGTGTTCTAGATGGAGACAAATCCATTCAGTTTAACTGACTTCAAATAGTCCAAGTATGTTAGTCATCATGGGCCATCCGGTGTCTGGAACTTTATTCCAGGGTGCATTGGGTTTTACTGTCCTGTTTCACTCTTTATGTCTTTGTAAAAAAAAAAAACATGAATATTATATATATTTCTGTTCTTAATTTTCATTAATTTAATTTTCTCCATGCTTTCCTGTAAATGTGTAGCCTAAGTTGTTTTAAATTAACGGTTTGAGAGTCCAGCCAGCTGTTGGCCATAAACACATCGATAAATAATAACTGGCTTATATGACCTCTGGATGTCTTAATTTTTAATGCTTGGCAGAATCAATCACAGTTGGTTTTATTTAACTTGGCCTTCATGGTTTAAAAACATGTTCAGTTTTCTTTGAGACTTTTATATCCACACTACTAAATAAATGCAGAGTTTGGGTAAATCATTTTTAAACAGTTTGTCAATTTTCTTTAGTTTTTTTTATCTTGATCGTTTAAAAACGATAACATCATTAACCTTTCTTTAATTTACGTTTATGCCTTTGGATTTTAAAATGTTATAAAATGAAATCATTTTATCCTTTCAAGTTTTTTTACAGTTTATCATTACTGTATGTGCATTCTTAATGAATCCAACCCATGACCTCCGCATAGCTTCGCTCTGCTAGTTATTTTAAAGCACCTCTCTTTTACCAACAGGGTATATCTCCTACCGGACCAGGCCGACCCGAATCCCCCGTCTACACAAACCTCCAGGAGCTTAAGATTTCTCAGTCGTCTCTTCCGCCTGTACCTTCTTCCTCCCCGCTGCACATCTTGGGCGACTGGGAGACGCATAAAGACAAAAGTGGAAGAAACTTCTATTATAACCGCACGACTCAGGAGAGGACCTGGAAACCACCCCGCTCACGAGACAACGGGCTCAGCCGCGGGGACACATCTAACACTGGAGACATGGAGGTAATAAACACCTGTACTGTATGACATTATTGTAATTAGCACTGTAGTATGTTTTAAAGGTGGGAGGATCCTGTTTACGGCATTTATGGATAACTTATAAACAGGTGGTTCCCACTTCTAGTTTGTTTACATGCTAGACACACGGACAGTAAATACAGCGTTTTTTTATCAGCAGTGCACACGAACATTACATTAAAGGGATAGTTCACACAAAAAGGAAAATTTTTCATTTACTCATCCTCATGTTGTTTTAGGATGAGGATCCTCATAATTTTCTCATCCTCATTTTGTTCTAAACCTGTATGAATTTCTTTTTTCTGATGAACCCAAAAGAAGATATTTGATAAATAATGGTAAGCAAACAGTTGATTGTAACCATTGACTTCCATCATATTTGTTTTTCCTACTAAGGAAGTCAATTGTTACAATCAGCTGTGTGCTTACCATCATTTAATAAAAATATCTTCTTTTGTGTTCATCAGAAAAAAGAAATTCATACAGGTTTAGAACAAAATGAGGATGAGAAAATGATGAGGATCCTCATCCTCAAACAACATGAATGTTATGGTGCAAACAACAAAAAAATGTGGTGTCCACGTATGTGGACACATCAGGTCTTAGGAGGTTAATGGTAATGTGGATATGCGTGCCCATGTGCTTATGCATGTGAAAGTTTGAACTAGGCCAGAGTTAAAGTAGGTCTTCAATCTATATTTAAGCCTTTGAAAAATGCTGCCGATCTAAGTGGAGCAACTGATTTTTGTGGCTTTGCTGGAGTTAAAGGGATAGTTCATCCAAAAATAACAATTCTGTCATTTACTCTCCGTCATGTTATTTTAAACCTGTATGAGTTTCTTTACTCTGTTAAACACAAAAGAAGATATTTTAATAAATGATTGTAACAACACAGTTGACGGTACCCACTGACTTCTATAGTGTTCGTTTTTAGTCCAGTGTAAGTCAGTGGGTACCATAATTTATCAAAATATTTATACATGAGGGGGAGTAAATGCTGACATCATCTTCATTTTTGTGTAAACTATTCTTTTAACATGAAAAATAAAGTTGTTTTATTTACCTTAAGAATAGTTGACAGAAAATGTCTGTGTTTAGGGGAGTAAAATGTTCCCTGCAGGGCTCCAGACTAACCTTTTTCACTAGGAGCACAGTGGCCCCCAACTGGAAATTTTAGGGGCGCAACCAGAAAATTTAGGGGCACACGCAGTAAATAAACATGCTAACCAAATATTCACATTTCTACTAATTTCCACTGTATTACTAATAAATACTTGAATGATAGATGCAGAAAGTACAATGGCTGTTTCTAATTCATTGTCACATCACAAAAAAGGTCAAATTTATTGGTCGCACATGTGCGACTGGATGTAAAATTCAGTGGCACACTCTCAAATTTTGGTGGCCTGGAGCCCTGACCTGCTTTCCAAATGCATTCAGGATCTGGATCTGAACTTTCTAAGTTTTAGTCTTTCCATTGTGCATAGCTGCCATCTACAGGCAAACTTAAGATATTTAGACAAAATAACAGAGTTATAGTCATAGTAAGACATAAACCGATTACTGCACACACAAAAAAAGATTTGTTATTCAGTACTAGTTTATGACTTATAAATTATTTATATTGGATATCCCTTGTTTAAAGGTATGTCTTTAACAGTTGTTAAGTCATTGTGTCATAGTACTTCTAATATTATTACCTCCAAGGTTCAATTGCTTCTCTGTTTTCATCATATGAGGAAGTTGCTTTTCAATTCAGTTCAAGTTTGTTTATAGTTTCACAGTTGTGCATTGTTTCAAAGCAGCTTTACAATAAATACATGTTAGTAAAGACAGCATAAGAGTCATAAGAAAAATCTTGAAAAATATATAGACTGGTATTATATGGTATTTAATAAATTTTCACAAAGGATATGCATTAATGATAGCCTAATAACTCTGCATTCATAGTGCTATTATAATCAAGTGCTGCACATTATGTATATTAGTATGTATACTAGATGATACTACAATGATGTATATTAGCAATACTACTAACACTATAAATAAAGATTGCAAACACTTAATAAATACATCTGCTAAAAGTAATGAATCTCTCTTTTTCTATCTTTCTCCAGCATCTATCATCTGAGGAGAACTGCCCCAGCACTCACTCCAGTCAGTCAGACAGTCAGTATGGATCGCCACCTAGAGGCTGGTCTGAGGAACTCGATGAGCATGGCCACACGCTCTACGTGTCTGAACACACCAATGAGAAGGTGCTGGAAAGGGGCTGTTTACACAAAAACAACATTATTTGAAAGATGATAGCAGCGTAACAATGATATACTTTGTTTGGCAGTGGATTAAACACGTGGATGAGCAGGGCAGGCCGTACTATTACAGCGCTGATGGTTCCCGCTCCGAATGGGAATTACCAAAAGTAAGCTGCTTACAAACAGCTCATTATTCCTTTCACACACAACAATGTTGATATGGTGTCTCCTCTAATGGCCATGTGTGGTTTGGGGTGGGTCTATGCTCAGGGAAGGGATGGACATGATGCTGAGATTATTAAGGGGGAGGTGCCTGACATTGTTGTTCTTGTTATAGTTCCTCTCCTTCCTTATAGATTTATGTGTGTTTTGATTTATTTCTGTCCTCTGCTTGGTTATGTGTGTGCGTTTTTACATCACTAATCCATCTGCACTTTATTCTCACAATGTCTTGTCATACTTGTTTGTTTTCAGTATAATCTCTCTCCTCCAAACTGTGGAGATGTTCCTAAAAGTCACAGTTTGGAGAGAAAGCAGCAGGAGCCTATTATGCTGACCAAGTGGAGACACAGCACCTATGTGCTGGACCTCAGCGACAAGGTACATTTAAGTATATATGTGCTAATAATTCATCGGAGAATAATTCAAACCAAAAGGTGTTTTGATATTTTAAAAAGCGTTTTTATATTTTGCACCATGTGGTTTGTATTGTCCTGTTTTTTTATTTTCATTTGTAAGGTTTTTTTTAAAGATGCTGAAGAAAGTCTGACCTAAGTTGCTTTTATGTCAGTCATTCAGAAACAGATGGTTCAGTTTTAACCAGTTCACCAAGGACTTTGGCCTATCGCAGTACAGAGAAGTTAGTCGTCCCAACATGTTGTAACCAATCAGCTGTGATTTACAGACTTCATGATTTCTTCACTTAATCAATTGACACTGATTTCAAAGCGAATCAAAGCCTGATCAAAATAAGCCATTTGTGATTTGTACATAATGATATATCTGTACTGTATACATATGTGTGCTTGTATGTTCATGTCTGCTGCATTTATACTAATTGCTCATCTAATTCTAACTTTTGATTTAACCAAATCTTTTAATACAAATTATTTATATAATATTACTGACCATCATAGATTCAGTGATTTCTGCTGCATTCTGCTCTTCAGACTGGATTTAACCTCCTCTCATTCATCTTCTCACCCAACTATTTTGGGTTTTTTCACACACTGTTTCTCTGTTTTTTTTTTGCTTGTAGGAGTGTGTGAATGCAAAACATAGCTCTCCTGAATCAGACTCTTGTCCCTCTTCACCAAAACACCCCTCAACCGTTAGTATACACCCTAACCTGTGTGCTAGTGTGCATGCTTTTTTAAATGTAGGCTATTAACATGAAGTTATGTGCAGTGCATATCATCATCTGTTGTAAATTATTTCCACAATTAACCATCTAAACCATTCATTAAACATTTAAAATCCCAACTTTTTAAACTGTCGTATTCACCAAGGTCTAATTTGTCTCTTCTCGATAGCCCTCAGAAAAGTGTGGGGTTCTCAATGTTACCAAAATCACTGAACACGGGAAGAAAGTCAGGTAAACATTTTATCGTAGACTATTTTTCTTGTGAAGTTGTGGGGAAATGGATGTATTGGTAAACTAAATATTAGATATGATTTAAATTAGGGGTGCTCCGATAAATGCCGATATACACTAATAATACATGGTCGATAACTATTCTGAATCACACAGCGAATATTATTCACAGCTATTTCATGTACTACGGCTTTTGATCAGTAAGTCCTTATCGATCTGAAATCACTGTTAGTTTGAGTCGTTTATAACATGCATTTGAAAAAGCAACACTCGTAAAAAAACATAATCATTATACATATTCTTTATTATCATGAAAATACCTGAAAAGGTTTGAAGAACAGTAATATAAAAATATCCTTAAGCCATTTTCTGGAGCTGAGTGTGTATGGTTTTTTTGTCTGCAGCGCATATTGAGTTTCTGCAGGAGAGCGCCCTCTGGCTTTTGGATGTAGTGGCATTAAACCCGAATTTCATTGAGAAGCATAGCCAGCATCATCGGCCAATCGATAGGAGCATCCCTAATATAAATATAAATATTATTAAAATAAACGGTAATTTTTTTATTAAAGTTGCACCTTAAAAGGACACTTCACTCCCCTAGAGTAAAACATTTGATTTTTACCGTTTTGGAATCCATTCAGCTGATCTCTGGGTCTGGCACTAGCACTTTTAGCATAGGGTAGCATAATTTATTGTATCTGATTAGACCATTAGCATCACGCTAAAAAATAACCAAAGAGTTTCAATATTTTTCCTATTTAAAGTTGCTCTAACCGAATTCACAAGTATTAGGCCATAAAACATGTTTCATACAGTAAACATCTCCTCACTATCTGCTAGCTGTTCCTTGAACACACTGTAAAAACGCGATCTCTGTAGACAGCCCAGGCTCCACAAACTGCAACAAAAACACAGTGGTCAAACCTACCACCACGAAACATAACCAACGTGTTCCAGCCAATAAACAACAAGAAGTATTTGGGAGTGGGTATTTGGCGCGTTTATGACTTTTTTTTAGAAAGCACGGAAGGGAGGGGAGGAGTTAGCTACGCTCTGTTTTGTTTGACAACACTTCGACCGTCAACAGGAAGTGATGTCAAACAGATTTACTTAGAGCGCCTTTAAAACTTGACTCTGTAGTTACATCGTGTACTAAGACCGACAGAAAAATAAAAGTTGTGATTTTCTAGGCCGATATGGCTAGGAACTATACTCTTATTTTGGAGTAATAGTCAAGGACTTTGCTGCTGTAACTGGACTCAGCAGGCGTAGTGATATTACGCACTGCCCAAAAATAGTCCCCTTGGTTACTTTCAATAGCAGGGGACTATTTTCAGGTGCTGCGTAAAATATCACTACGCCTGCTGCAGCCATGTTACGGCAGCAAAGTACTTGATTATTATGCCGGTGTGAGAATATAGTTCCTAGACATATCTGTCTTAGTACACGATGTAACTACAGAAGATTCAAGTTTTAAATAGGAAAAATATCGAAATGTTTTGGTTATTTTTAGCGCTAAGCTAATGGTCTAATCATATTCAATGGATTGTGCTAAGCTATGCTAAAAATGCTACAGCCAGACCCAGATATCAGCCGATCGGATTCCAAAATGGTAAAAATCAAATGGGAGCTGGAAAATAAGCATATTTTCAAAAAAATGGAGTGTCTCTTTAATGAACATTGTGCAGTGCATGCTGGCTCATCAATATTTTTGCAATAGAAAGACGCATATATGTGCTAAAATGTTATTTCTGTCAGCTCATGGTATGAATACAAATTAACATTTGTTGATATTTCGAAGAATTGCTCTACAATATTGTGATCAAATTTCACAATGATATTATAATTCACTTCTTCTATTCGTAGTTTCTTGTATGATCTTCATATAAGATCAAATGCAAAAAGCCGCTAAACGCCACCTCCATCGAAAATAAGATAATGATATTAACCGAATGATCTCGGCATGTATTATACTTTCATTAAATACTTTCGCTTCAAATCCGCTTTATCCCGAACTCATTCAGAAATAGTGGTTTGTTGGCAGAATCAAGAGTCTGATAAAAAATGCTAATTTACAAGAAAACATGTCAGACACACTTCATATGTTGTTTTTATTTTGCTCTGCAGAAAGAATTGGGCCTCCACCTGGACTGTTTTGCAGGGTTCATCTCTACTCTTCGCAAAGGGTCAGGGCAGTGCCACAAGTTGGGTATGTGTTTCAGTCTTGCAACAATCATTTCTTGCACTGAAAAGCTCTTAAAAAACGTTATTATTTAAAATAGTTTATTATTGAACTGCATCCATGTTCAGTGCTTTTTTGTGCCAACTAAAAAGGACCAAGGTGGCGTATTTGAGTTTTGTCTTGTGAATTATTAGATTTAGAATTTAGATAACTAGCATAATGTTATTTCTCTCCATTTTTACCTTCATTTATATTTCTCATCTGTTGTGAGGCTGTGTTCATGCATTATCAATCTCTTTTTCTGTTCTTTTCCTTTCTTATTTTCATCTTCTGTCTCTCCAAAGTCGTACTGCCGCAACGGTTCCTTCCCTGAACTTCTCCTTTCGTTGCTAAGTAACTGGAAGCGAACGATTAAGCCCCGCCCTGCAGTATCCTATGCGCACTGTGGGCGTGGCCGGGCTTCCTCTGTATGTCAGCCACTCTGGTCTGAATGTGTCCTTCAAGCTGATCCAGGAACAGTTTAGCCTTGGTTTAAGTTTACAACTATTCAGAAAATGTATAGGAAAGTTTTAAACATATAGGGGCGATTTCCCAGACAGGGTTTAGATTAATCCATGACTAGGCCTTGGTTATATTAGGACATTTAAGTAGTTTTTACAAATAAACCTTACCAAAAATAAATACTGGTTAAGACAAAACTATGGCAATGATATATGTTAAGATATGTCGGGACAAGGCGTTTTCAAAATTAAGGCAGCTCAAATATACATTTTAGCCTGGGACTAGGATAAGCCCGGTCCAGGAAACCGCCCCATAATGTAACGAAGCAAAAATTGTAACTAAAGATTGTAATCAGAATAAAGTGGTCATATTTATGTTTTTAAAGTTAATACCTTTGATCATCTATCTACAAGAGGCTAAACTGCTTCCAGATCAGCTGATAAAGGGCAGCTTGTCTCCCATTTTAATTGTGCACGTCCTATATTGACACTTACTTTCCTCTGCTATATGCTTGAATATGGTTCCTCCTACAGGAGTGGGTGCAGTATGTCAAATAACCATGCAGTTAGAAAATGAATATGGATGCATTGAGAACTTTACGTTTGTTGGCATGCATTTCTGTATAATAAGACTAATTTATTTCATGCCACCGAAACCTTTTTAATTTGGATTTCCATAACATACAAAAAAAGCTTAGCATTGCACAAATATATAAGAATGTGGGAATGCTCTTTGCCAACTTGGGCCATGAATTGTAAAAGTTTAAAGTTTGTGCATTGTGCATTTAAAATTCAAGTCTAACCTATTACTGAACTAATTCACATTTAAATGCAGTGTGCTTGTATCTCACATATGACCCAGGACACCAATATATATTTAACAACTTTGGACTAAAGATATTTAATTTCGAATTGTTCAGATTGTATACTTAAACAAACCGTCTTGTTTTTTCCATCTTTGCCATGTAAAGTTTGGAGGGAACCAGTCCAAACCAGAATTCACAGTCGACCTTAGAGGCGGTTCAGTCGAATGGGCATCCAAAGAGAAGTCCAGCAAGAAACATGTTATTGAGGTAAGGGCAAGATGATTTTTGGAAATATGTTTATTGTTACAATTTTATATAATATGCAGAAAAAGCAATTTGCAAATGAAGCAAATTAATTGTAGTAGCCGTAGTTTTAAAACAAATAAATGGTGTTCGTTAGGCACACCATAAAGCAGATTGCTTAAAACCAATTTACTATAACTGTAATTGCTTTTATTAAATTGTAGTATTCAGTATAGCGTATACACTTACAGGTGCGCAGTAATAAAACAGGCACTTTGTACAAAGCTCATTTGCTCCGAACATATGCTTTATAATATCATAATATGAAAACTGCCTATGCATAAAATAATACTACTTACCTTTGACCCCACCAGCTGAAGACACGGATGGGCACAGAGCTGCTGATTCAATCAGAGATAGACAGCGTTATTAACGACTGGTACAGAGCCCTGTCTGAAACCATCAACACACATGTGAGTGGAATACACACCGCACAACACATACAAATGCAGTGAATGTGAGGTCATTGTAATGACATTTTGTGTGTGTATCTGGTAGGCATGGGAGTCTGATGAGGCAATTGAAGAAGACATGCCGGAGTCTCCGGGAACAGAGAAACACGACAGAGAGAAAGATCTCAAAGACGTCAAGAAAAACCGAGGTACACACACTCGTCTAGCTCCTGTATGATTATCAAATATACCAGTCAGGCAATGAGGTTTGTGCCGAGTCCTCCTAACACACATTTGTGTTTGAGCAGCAATGAAGACTTCCTCCAGTATGGAGTCATCTGAACAGAAGAAAACCAGAGTCAAGCTAAAGAAATTTCTCACACGGAGACCCACATTACAGGCGGTCAGAGACAAGGGATACATTAAAGGTAACAATCGGTTACCATGTGTACATAGTGAAAAGTGAAAGTTTGGAAGAGCAAAGTCCGATTAATGCAATAACGCATGTTGGGGAATATAGCCAAATTTGTGCATAATGATTCAGTCAAAACTCTTTAGCTTACCTGAAACTAAGGAAAGTATACTAGAGGCTTATATCATTATTATTCCCATGTCGTCAAGGCATCAAAATTTGCAAAAGCACCACACAAAACATCATTCATAAGGTGACATATGTATCTCACTCACACACACACAGCTTAAAGGGACACTACACTTTTTTAGAAAATATGCTCATTTTCCATCTCCCCTCGAGTTAAATATTAGATTTTTACCATTTTGGAATCCATTCAGCCGATCTCCGCGTCTGGCTGTACCACTTTTAGCATAGCATAGCTTAATCCATTGAATCTGATTAGATCATTAGAATCGCACTCAAAAATGCAAAAATGGCCAAAGAGTTTCAATATTTTTACAATTTAAAACTTACTTACCAGCTATTGAAAGTTACCAAGGGGACTATTTTCGGGCACTATGTAATATCATTGCACCTGCTGCAGCCATGTTACAGCAGCAAAGTCCTTGATTATTACTGCAGAATGAGAAAATAGTTCGTAGCCATATTGGCCTAGAAAATCACAACTTTTAATTTTCTGTCGGTCTTAATACACAATGTAACTACAGAAGAGTCAAGTTTTAAATTGGAAAAATATTGAAATTCTTTGGTTATTTATACATTTTTGAGCAAGATGCTAATGGTCTAATCAGATTCAGTGGATTATGCTAAGCTATGCTAAAAGTGGTAACGCCAGACTCGGAGATCGGCTGAATGGATTCCAAAATGGTAAAAATGAGCATTTAAAAAAAAAGTGGCGTGTCCCTTTAAAATACACGCAAATGGCAAGTTCTGCAATCCTACTGTATATCTACAATACATCATTGAGTAGTGCTGTTCAGTTAGCTCATTTGAGGCCAGATTTTATTTTAATTGATTATTCTTCAAAGCTGTATCTTTGTCTGATACAGGCTCAAACGTAAGGTCTGTTTCTGCACACACACAGAGCTACTAAAATGAGTCGCTCTGAGAAACAGCCAATCAGAGCAGAGCTCAACATTATTAATCATAGCCCTTTCAAATAAGGTAGTAATAGACAATTTCATTCTGGGGAAAAAATCCTAGGGTTGTATAGACATGTAAAAACGTATTTGGATCATTTTTGCCCTTAATAAAGTTTCATACTCTATGTAGATATCAGAGAACAGTGTAACATTGTATCAATGCATTCTTTGGCATCTTTAAAAAAATGATGGTTAAGCAGATAATTTACTGCTCAATTTTTGTAGTTTACATTTAAACCAATACAGAAATTGCATTCATATTCACTAAAATATAGGGAATGCCCAAATAAATGAAAAAATAATGATTTCGATCAGTCGATATAGTATGTATAATAAGATTAATTGATAGTATAATAATTATATAATAATTAATCGATAGTATGTATAATTAGAGCAGGCAGTTTGGTTAGCAGACACTAATCCTATGTCTTTTCTGTTCTCAGATCAGGTGTTTGGCTGCAGTTTGACAGCCCTGTGTCAGAGAGAGGGCACATCTGTACCCAACTTTGTTAAAATGTGCATTGAGCATGTAGAGAATACAGGTACTGCGTGTGTGTGTGTGTGTGTGTGTGTGTGTGTGTGTGTGTGTGTGTGTGTGTGTGTGTTCAAGAATCCATTAATAATGCAATCTTAAAGCTGTCTTTCTAGTTATTAACACTATTCACTTTATGATTTGCTTTCTCTCTTGTGTCTCTCTTCTTTGCATAGGGTTGAAAGTTGATGGCTTGTACAGAGTCAGTGGAAATCTGGCAGTCATTCAGAAACTGCGTTTTGCGGTAAATCATGGTACGAATCATTGTCTCTTTTACATGTACTGATAAAGAATGTGCATCTTAACTGAACTGCAAGTCAGATAAAAGCATAAGCCAATGTGAATGTAAATTTTGTATAAAATATTACACAAATGTATTTTACAAATAAACATCAGACTGTCTACCTTGCTAAAAGATTAAACAGCACTAGTAGGAAATCACCTAGTACATAGTTTCGATCGTTTTCGTTTATATGTCCTCAGATGAAAAAATTAACTTGGAAGACAATAAGTGGGAAGACATTCACGTGACCACAGGTGCTCTGAAGATGTTTTTCCGGGAGCTTCCAGAGCCGCTCTTCACCTACACATCCTTCAATGATTTTGTCGAGGCCATCAGTGAGTTCATGCAATGAGCTTTAAAACTTAATAAATTAAGTACTAAAAATATGAAATGCAAACATTTTAAAGATTAAGTTATTGTTTGTTGCAATGACTGGTTATGTTGTGTTTTGATCTGTAATATTTCTTTTTACATATATCTCATTACATATCCTTCAAGTTAAAGGTAGGGTAACAGATTTGATCCTGAAAATTTTTTTGTTATGCTGGTTAAAAGTCTCCTCACATCCTGATAGCAATCACTGTGTTAAGTTGTTTAAATGTATTTGTAGAAATTGATGTCATCTGTGAAAGGCGTAGGACCAAAAAATGTTCAACAAATCATAGATTTCGGTCCGAACGGATGTTTCCTTTTTTGTCCCTCATACGTAAGCGTAATTTGAATTCCCACCGCGCAGCGAGTCCACGCAGACACCATACGTCATCGGCGCGTTCACGTGCGCTCTTGTCTGTAAACAGCGAGAACAGCAAACTTTTCTGCTGAATTGACAACCTACACAGGAGCCACAAAACTAAAGGCATCTTTTATAACAACAACAGCAAAAACTGCCTGGATCAGCAAGAGCAAAAACCCAAATTAACATCGGCAACTGCTTTATCACGAGATGCAAACAGCTGCAGGAGGCAAAGGGTCTGAAAGGGTCTTGCACTGTTTATTTTGGTAAGGTAGGTACGCGATATGTTTGTACGGAGATGGATTCAGATATTCTACTTTGATGAAACGTTGTGTTGCTTATGAAATTTGTGTTCGATTATGGATTAGAGTAACGATATAGTACTACGTCTACACAACCGAACGTGTGCTTAAACTAATTCTGATGTAAACCAGTTGTTTGGTTATTTTGGAAGTGTTATTCGACTTTGTACTGCATAGTTTTCTCACTGGTGAATGAGACATGAGACGTGACCGTCTGATCTGTGCGTGTTCATGTGTTTGGAAAGAGGCGTGACTTTGGATGGCGATTTAACTTGAGGGTGGGATCGGGATTTCATTGCTAGGCGGCTACCGTTAGCATTTTTCAAAATTTGTTACCCTACCTTTTATTCCCTATACATCTTGACAGTTTAATAAGTACAGATACTTGTTTTATCATTGCACACCCAGTAGTCATATACATCATCAACCACAAGAGGGAGCAATGTGACCTTGTAATAATTTATCTTAAGCTATCCAGAGCTCTCTCACACCGTACTCTTTCATTTGGCTTAATTTTCAGAAAACTCTGATTACAAGCAGCGAGTCCAATCCATAAAAGACTTGATCAAACAGCTGCCAAAACCCAATCAGGAAACAATGAAAGTTTTATTCCAGCATCTGAAAAGGTAAGACAAAGCTCCTGACATTTTTTTTTATGCAAATGGAACAGTAAAATGGAAATGTATATTATATCCCCAAGCTATTACACGAAACAGTAGTTTATTTTATAGCAGAGGTGGATTTACTATTTTGAGGTAATTTGCCTTTCTTTTCCAAACCAGCATTATTCATTATTGATTGAGGGCAGTGCTGGATTTTGTGTGCGTGCGTGCGTGCATGTGTTTGTGTGTGTTGAGGTGAAGAGGGTGTGGTCCGTGATCTGCACAGCAAGCCTCTATCGAGTTATCTCACTGTATCCATTACTGGGATAGACCTGGAGACTGGCCAACTACATCATTATGAGAGAGACACATGGGGAGCAGAAGGAGGGGATGTTCACCATATCCTCCTGATGCATTGCCATTGGTTGTGATGCAGACAACCACAGAGAGAGAGAGAGAGAGAGAGAGAGAGAGTCTTGAAAAAAGAGCGAGCAGAAGACAAGGTGACAGAAGTAGTTAAAGTACAAGAAGGGCTTTTATTAAACCATGTTAAATGTCAGAATGTGACATCGGGTGAAATAGTTTATCCAGGGGCGGCGGCTGGGCCACACGCAGTGGACCGTGTAAACAGTTCTTGATTGTGACATCAAGCATTGAAGCTTCATTGGAAACAGTACACATGAATGCAAGCACTACAGGACACTTTTTTGATACATGGTCAAACCACATTTTTAGTTTTTTTACTGATGATCCAAACTCTTTTTCAGAGAAAATGGCCAAAAATAGCTAAGCTGTCATTGGGGTATTCTTTAAAAAGGTACCAACATGTAGCTTTTTTATTATTATCTTTTTATTTGAAAAGGCAAATTCCCATCACATACATTAGGTACAGCTTTAGTTGTTCAAGTACACAAAAATTCAATTAGATCTAATTGGTTTTACATACTCAGTCCATTTAGTCCAGATCTTATAAAACTTTTCTTTTTCAACTTTTTCAACTACAAAAGAAAATAATATTTTTCCATAACATAAATCTCATAAACAGTTTCAGTCCATTCATTATATTGGCATTTTATTCTTTGATTGTACAGAGCAGGTAATGTGTCACCACACTTTTCCCCCATTTTTTTATGTTTTACTGTTTTCTACTTAAAGTTATCCTACATAATGTAAAGAACATTTTGTGAAAAATAACCTTTATTATACCACGTTGGCTGTTGAATACTTTATTGTGATTGGTTGAGAAATGTTCCCCAGGTATGCATTACTTTGCGATAACCGAACACCTGACCTGTCAAGTATCTTAAATTATACCATTGGCCTGTTGAATGCTTTACTCTGATTGGTTGAGAAATGTTCCATGGGTGTTGATTATTCTTCGGTAAACCGCACACCTAGCCTTTGAATTGTCTTAAAAATAAGCATCAGAGCAATATTTATGGTAACCGAGGTATAAGAGGAATAATTGAGTCCGGTCCTTTGAATTATATGAAAATAATGCACACTCGCGGTGTAACTCTGCTTCGCGTTGTGTCACATGACCACCTTGGGTGTGCATTATTTTTGAATAATTTAACTCTTTCCCCGCCATAGAGCGCAGCGCGTCATAACCTGAAAATCACGCCCACCGGGGGGGAAACAACCAACGGTCTCCATTGACTTTGTATTGCGAGAGGCCGCCTCCTTGTCATTTCTGGCTTATAACAAAAAACAGAATAATGCCTAAAAGCTGCTGTGTGACAAGGTGTACAGCTAACAAGCCAAAAAACACAGAAATAAGTTTTTATAAGCTGTCGAGCCGTAAAACCCATCCTTTAAGGAGAAAAAAGTGGATCGCCGACTATGTTTCCCCCTAGTGGACGCAGTTCTAGTAATAGTAGTACTATGAAAAGTTGTCTGTTCAACTTTTGTGTCTTTAAACGCTCGTTTTTTGAGGTCGACAGCTTATAAAAACTTATTTCTGGGTTTTTGGTTTGTTAGCTGTACACCTTGTCACACAGCAGCTTTTAGGTATTATTCTGTTTTTAAGTTTAATCTGTAAATACGTTTTCATAAGCTGTCAACTTCAAAAAACGAGCGTTTAAAGACACAAAACAGGCAACTTTTCATAGTACTCCTATTAGTAGAACTGCACCCACTGGGTGATTCTCACGAAAACTTGGTTTTAAAAATGTCAAGCATGAAAATGTAAAAATTGCTTATATTTACTTTTTTCCCACCAGACATTGAAAAACAAAGTCTGGAGTAAATGGGAACATTAATTTAAACACTTTTACTTATCATTTAACACTTTTTGTAACATAATTTAAAAAATTAGTCCTAAAAAATCTCATTACCGCAACAGTCAGAAAACATCAAAACTGACATATTTTCAAAATGACATGACAAACCTGAAAGAACATAATTTGGAGATTCTGAACATGCATTTAAAATCAAAGTATTATGCTTCTATTAATTAAATTAACATTTAATAAGCATCTGTTGCGGTAATGATAATCAAAATGTCGTGTAAGCATTCTGACAAGACAATATTTCAAATTAACTGTAAAAAAAATGATCTTACCTGGTAGCCATCTTGAAGTAACTGGTCCATGTGCTTGGTCACTCAAAATCAAACTTTATTAAAATTCTGTACGTGTGCTTAAACTGTTCTCAAAAAGTGTTGCGGAGGATGAGAACATCAGGCATGGACACATCATTTTCCTAATTTTTCTTGATTATTATTATACATGAATATTCAGTAAATATTTTTTTCTGTCATCTAAAGTAGTCTAGCAAAACATCCATTTATTTTTTTTCTACATATTTTTGTGTTAATTTGATTAAATTACAACATAACGCATGTTCAAACACAGCCGGACACATTGCGGTAATGAGAATTTCAGCAGAAAATGAGATAAAATTGACAAATTATAAATTCTTATGTTGAAATCACACATTGTGCAAGGTAGAACACAGTATTGTGTTAATTCTGATGCTTTTTAATATTACTATATTACACATTTTATAGCTAAAATCATTAGTGCCGTGGTGTTTCAATGGTTTCGTGAGAATCACCCCACTAGGGGGAAACGTAGTCGGCAATCCACTTTTTTCTCCTTAAAGGCTGGATTTTACGGCTCGACAACTTATAAAAACTTATTCCTGGGTTCTTTGGCTTGTTAGCTGTACATATTGTCATACAGCAGGTTTTAGGCATTATTATGTTTTTTGTTATAAGCCACAAATGACAAGGAGGCAGCCTCTCGCAATACAAAGTCAATGGAGACGGTTGGATTGTTTTCCCCCCGGTGGGTGTGGTTTTCAAATTTGCATAACTGCACTCTGTCTCTATTGACGAGTTATCTCGTCAATTAAGAGAAAACATTTGCATAAAAAATTTGTTCCTGATCAGTTTATTTTATGTTAATCTGTAATACCACGATTATCCAATTTATAAAAAACGAAAGCAAAAAATTATTTACTAATTTTAATCTCATTCTGAATCTGATCACTAACAATATTCTTTCACTAAAATGCAATTATTTCAACTTTTTGCTAAAAAAACTGTGTTTTTTTTTTTTAAGAAAAATACCCATATTTAAGAGTTTATAAGCAGAGAAAAAATATGTAAAAGAATGAAATTTTTTTGAAAAGTTTGAAATCAAACTTTGAGGCTCCTTATCTCATGTTTAGATTATGAAACCTTACCCTGACCTTCACAGACAGGGCCATGTAATAAATAAAAGAAAAATACCTACTTGTACAGTAAATTATTAATCTTATTTGCATGTTTAACCATTACAGAGTTGTTTTGGGCATTAAAGGCTGGTATGATTTATGAGGCCATAATTGGCAAAACAAAGGTGTGTGGTTTTTAAGCAATACAAATGCTAATGCTTTACTGAAAGTATTTTTCTATTAGGTTTATGATGTAACTATAACTATAAATCCATAACTGTACCTCTGTTATTACATCCATTCAAAACCTTAAAATAATGATGAGCAATAAAGCTTTGCTTCCTCAGAGGCAGGTGAGAGGAACATGAATCTTTAATCACTTTGGCTTTCTTTAGGGAGTTTGTCTTGTTCAGTCTGATGTGCTCGCTTTATTTCTCCTTCATTTTGCTCTCAACCTCACGTGAGACTGTGGTCAAAGTGGTCCCTCAGTTATAATTGCACATTTATTATTTAACATTATTTGTCATAAACAGGAGGAACATTTATTTGGTACACTATATTTAGACCTGTCTATACATGCACATCATTTCAAGATTTTACTGTACATTCGCATCTTCAGCACACTTAATATATGAAGTAAACAAAGAAATCTCAATTTCCACTCTACAAACCGAGTGAATTATTTTCCGTACGTTCATGTGCGAGACCGTACCTTACAGTGTCATTCTGAATGTAATTTGAGACCGGCATTGAGTCCCGATCGTAATTGCTATATCAAACATGCACAATGACATTTGCTTTCGCCTCCATTTGCATTTAAATGGCTCGCGGCCCACTGTAACTCAAAATGGAAGATGGCGGCACACCGTTCCAGAAAAATTACAGCCTGACATTTCGCCGTTGCATGTGGATCGTGTAATTTAAACACAATACCCAAACATTTTTCCTAATGTGAAATTGTTGCCGTTGGAACGCGACATTTCATGCAGACTAAATTTGTTTTTCCTGTGTGACAAACAAATTTTGATTCACCTTTCGTCTCTATAGGTGAACGATGAAGCGTGAATGTTTACGACTCTTTCTCTCTCTTGTGATTTTCAGGGTGATAGATCATGGCGAGGTAAACCGGATGACGACCCAGAGCGTGGCGATCGTGTTCGGCCCGACCCTGTTGCGGCCGGAGATCGAGACTGGGAACATGGCGGTCCACATGGTTTATCAGAACCAGATTGTAGAACTGATTCTTCTGGAGTATGAGAACATATTTGGCAGGTAGAAGATCTGCAGAAGCTTACGTGTCTCCATATATGAGAATACAATGCTAGTACTTCAACGTCTCATCCAATGCACGACGACTGCTGTGGACCAAGCTTAAAACACACACGCAAATGTCAGTGGATTTACTGTGACTCATGACTGGATATAAACATAAGCGAATAAATACAGGAAGGTTCTTTATGCACTTAATATTTTTTTCAGGATATACAAATTGAATCGTCATTCCTTGGCTTAGAATAAGCCGGGTGGACTTCCCATGATATGCACTCTTTTTGGAAGTTGGAAATATAAATTGGACACTGGAATGGACTGCATCTTAGCCAGTATTGAGGACTAGCGTAACATTGATTTTTTTTGCAGTGAGATGTTTAAATATGTAGATAATCTTTCATTAACTCAAATGTCTGACTTGTATCTGGGCTATGGCAGGCTTGGATATGTTTTTTCTTTTTTTCCTGTGGAATAAGCTGAAAGTGCACTGTATCAAGGTGGCAGTATTAATAGACGAAGACTACTGACCTTCTGTGGGGTCGATTAAATGGACAATAATCAGTATTACTTCAGGAATGGGAAAGACTCCCTAATCCAAACCCCAAACTTTACTAGAAATGCCACACCCTGTTTGCTTCAGGACTTTATGCTATTGGATACGCTTGGCTCACTTTGTCCGTCAACCAATGGCCATCTCTGAACTTGAAGAAACTGTTTAATGAAATATCAGGACTTGTGGTGTTGTGTTGTGAGGCCCGTGAAGGTCAAACCCTGTGTTGTTTACGTGGATTGATCAGTCTGTGTTGTGCAGGTTGTTTTCCAGACAAGAACCTGACGTGTTATGTGTGATTTAAAAGAAGCCTCTTAGAAAAACAGACACTAACAATCCTATCTCTCAACCGATATCTCCAGAGGCTTCCCGGAAAAAGAAAGGTGAGATGCTTAGATTGGCGTTTTGGCCCTACACTGTTTCAAATCAATACACAGTATTCATCTCCTCTTTCCTACTCTGAAACTGAGAAGAAAATGCCTGAATGGTACTGGGAATCATACTGCAGTGATATATGAGGGTACGCATGGAAACGCCTTCTGTATCGCTTTTTCAATAAAATTCGGAGAATATGCACAGTTCAATTAGAAATGAACTTTGTACAAAAAAGAAAATATGAATAATAATTGAAGTGTTCTGGTTTGAAGTTTGTGTCAATAACAAGTGAAAAGATGTATTTTGTTGATGTATGGATGGATGGATGAAGGAAATGAATATTAAAGAAATAGTTTAACCCAAAAATTAAGCTTTATCATTATTTACTCACCCTCATGTTGTTTGAACGTCTAAAGTCTTGTTTTTCATAACCCAAATGCAGATAAACAAAAATGGGATTTGCTGGTTACGGTGATCACCTCGGGCACCATCCACTCCCATAGTAACCAGAAAACCCTTTAATAGTTCAGGCACAGGGAATGTTCACTGAAAGAGAGGCAAGGCTTGTTAAAAAAGGGTAAGGGTGACTAAGTGATGACAAAATTTAAATTTTTGGGGGAACTATCCCTTAAAGGGAGGCGGGTGATGTCACCATTCATTGTGAACTGCACATTTTGAATGTAATTTTCTGACTAACTGCTGTTTCCGAAGTTGACGTCTAATTCTGATTAAAAAGAAAAAACTCATGGATAATATTAAAGTGATAATGACCGAGTTACTGTTTCAGATTGTCTTTTTTGTTTGTCATCATTCTTCATCTTGATGATATGAAATGACGCAAGAAGCTATCCGCCGTTTCCTTTCTTTTTAATACACTGATGATTAAAAAAATTATTCGAGGAAGGCACAGATTGACTTTTTCCTGCAGATGGGTGATACTGTTTTTACTGTAGTGCATACCTTTTGTAACCTTAATTTTTTTTATTTCATATGAATTACTATGACTTGATTTGTATAAAACCATATGATTTGTACATTTAGTATACCATATCTGTTTTTGCAAGTTTTTGGTTTCATTTCTCCTGAAAGCTTAGATTTGTTTTAAATAAGCCTATATATAACCTGCTCTGTTTTTCTTGAAAGAGCACCCTTGAATCAGTAAAAATGAAATTGAAGGACCACGGACCGGGTGGAGCTCGAATCAAACACCTGCTAGAAATCATGAGCCGTTTAAACAGGAATTTCCAAATGAGAAAACAATTAGCTCATATCCATAATTCACGACTCTGACCGCAGTCTACAGCAGTCAGGACCCCAGAGGTGTGTGAATTGCACACCATATGCCGCTGTGTGTGTTTGGGATAGGGGTGCCAGGAAAACCCCCGGTCTCGTGTGTGCGTGGAGGCCAAAGTGTGGGGAGGGAATCTGAGCAAGCCATTATGACCCATAAAACATTCATGACACTTTCTTTCTTTTTCTCTGTATGTCCGTCATTTACAGTGTTGCATCTTTCACACTCTATCGCTTCTTTTACCTGATCAATAATGGCGACAGAGACTTTCTTGTGTGTGTCTTAAATGTATATATTGGAGTGCTTTTGTAAACTTTGTAAGATCTGTAATCATGTTTTGCAGCTCCACCCGACCTGAGTAATCGAGTTTATTAAAATGCACGTGGAAACATTTCGCTCATTTGCGGCTGTGTAATGGAACCGCTCTGTCACAAACTGAAAATGCGCTATAGCCCAACCCAAGTTCAGATCAAGATCAAGTCCGATTTTCTAAATTCAAATCTCATTTATCTTTTAACAGCAACACTGGCCTGGGAACAACAAGGTTCATTTGCATGTTTGATGTGGGCGGATTACATTTTATTTGACACCGTAACTACTTTTATATGGCTACATATAACAGTAAACAGAATTTGTGGGCTATAAATCTCTATTTTTATATGCGGCCTGAATGACATTTATATGAATGTCCTACCAGCATTTGTTGATGTTACTTAAGCCACTTTACAGATGTAAGTGGAATGCAGCATTACCAGGGTTCATAACATTATGATTTGTAAGAGGTATCAATACATATTTGGGCCTAAAGACACGAAGCATGCAAAAAGGTTTTGACGATGGGATTGAAATAATTTCCCTTGCCTTTATTGGCTTTTAGTTTTTAGGCATTATGTAAATATTTGTGTCACTTTTCACATTAAACTGTGCTTAATCCTTAAAGAAATAACGTTATTCCACTTTTTTTTTTAAAATCTCGATATTTACTCATCCCCATGTCATCCAAAATGTTGATGTCTTTCTTTGTTCAGTCGAGAAGAAATTAAGTTTTTTGAGGAAAACATTCCAGGATGTTTCTCAATTTGATAGACTTTATTGGAGATCAACAGATTAAAATTGCCTTTTCAGTACATCTTCAAAGGACTCTGAACGATCCAAAACGACGCATAAAGGTCTTATCTAGCAAAACGATTTTCATTTTCGACAAAAATTATAAAAAATATAGCTGCATGCAGCGATTCCGGGGCCAAGCCCCTTATGGCCATTTTTGACATTTGAATTTCAACTTTTTAAACATTGCACAATTCCCATAGTTAAACACTTGCTACACAGTGAATTACTAGAAAATCTTCAAAGCTTTAGCCATTTGAATACAGCATGCCACTTGTTCACAGATATCTGTTTGAGTTGTTAAAGGTATAACTGCTGGAATTAACTCCAAATTACAGAACACTGCACAGTCATCTAAAGTTGTACCAGATGGAAAGCAAACCCAGAAAAACGCTCCTTACACGGGAATCGAATCTGATGCCTCAGAATCGACATATGCAAATCACAGAAGGTGCAGAAATGACAGAGCAGAAATAACAGAGTTGGAATATATTTGAAAATCAGATAACTTTAATGACAATAAAGTCAAGAAGAACATTTTGTATAGTAATTCACAACACATGCAAATATTGTCAGATTTGTTTTAATATGACAAAGAGACCGCATCACAGGGAGAGTCAACTTTACAGAGCTATTTCAAAAAAATGTACTAGGTAGCACAAAAATCTGTTCAGTCATTTCTGTGCCAATTGCTCCAAAGATTAAGGGGCGGTTTCCCGGACAGGGATTAGACTAGTCCTAGACTAAAATAAATGTATGAGCTGTCCAAACTGAAAACAACTTGCACTGACATAATATGTCAGTGCAAGTTGTTTTCAGTTTGGACAGCTCATACATTTATTTTAAAATACATCAGTGCCCTTTGTTTTGCCTCAAAATGCACACAAGTAATGTTTTTAGTAAGGCATGTTTGTTAAAACTAGTTATGTTTCCTAATTAAACTAAGGCCTAGTCCTGGCTACAGCTAATCCCTGTCCGCGAAACCACCCCTAAAAGAGCAGAACCTGGCATAAAATAGAGAAAATTTGTAATGCATGAACAGAGCTCATAAACAGAATGTTGGAAAATGACAAACGAGTTGAATACAATTTCACAAAGAAAATGAATATCAGACAAAGTATTCAGAAGTTATAAGCAGTTATAACCCCTAGGTGGCACTGTACTCAGACTTCCCAGGTACCTTCAGGACATCATGCTGAAGCTCCCTACTGATTTTTGCACCAATATGTCCAATACTTCAAAACATATAGCAATTTATGACACATTTCAAAATGGCAGACAGGCGGTTTGGTCAAACCCGGTATAATACAGACAGATTCGGCATGAGCCAAGGAATCCTTAGACACCAAGGTCATTAGTAGTTATGGGCAAAAGTAGCCTTTTTTCATATCTCATGACCCATGGTGGCGCTGTCCTCAAACTTGTCATGGACCCCCAGTTCGTGGTCCACATGAAGGGTACCACGTTTCATTTCAGTTGATCAAAGAATTACGAAGAAACAACCTCAGAACCATTTTTGGGTCAATATCGATACTCGTTCACCACTCGAATTCGGTTGCCACTCGAATTCAGTCACCACCCGGACGCCACTCGAATTCGGTCGCCACTCAAAATTCGGTCGCCAATCGAATTCGGTTGCCACTCGCAAATTGCAAAATGCAGATTGCAGTGCTGTGGTTGGATAGTGCAGATTAAGGGGTGGTGTTATCCCCTTCTGACATCACAAGGGGAGCCAAAAGTCAATTACCTATTTTCCACATGCTTGCAGAGAGTGGTTTATCCAAACTAAGTTACTGGGTTGATCTTTTTCACATTTTCTATGTTGATAGAAGCACTGGGGACCCAATTATACAGAAGACCTGTAGTTAACATTGTATTTAGTACACATTTTACACAGTAACGTTAGCTCAGTGTAGTTTTTGATACGCTTCAGCTATGATTTGAACTTGGGTAATCTACTTGTTTATTTCTGATAAGTAAAATAAACTACTCTAAAAGTACTCTGATGTTATTGATTCTTTATGGAGTTTACTGGAAGTTGTGTTTGTGCCACTCGGTCAGCACTCGAATTGGATCACTCGGTCACCACTCAAATTCGGTCGCCACTCGAATGGCAAAATATGCTTATATTTTTAGCAAAACAGGGATATTTTTTTCACACATCATCACATTCCAAGAAGAAATAGAGCAGCATCTGATGTTAACATATCTTTCGAGATGGCAAAATATGCGAGTGGCAAAAGCAGCAAAATATGTGTGTGGCAAAATATGTGAGTGGCAAATGTAGCAAAATATGCGAGTGGCAAAATATGTGAGTGGCGAAATTTGCGAATGGCAAAATATGCGCATATTTTTAGCAAAATATGTGAGTGGCAAAATATGCGAGTAGCAAAATATGTGAATGGCAACATTTGTGAGTGGCAAAATATGGCAAAATTGGCGAGTGGGGGAAAATTTACAAATGACAAAATATACGAGTGGCAAAAGTAGCAAAATTTACGAATGGCAAAATAAGCGAGTGGCAAATTTGCGGATAGCAAAATATTTTTGGCAAAATATGCGAGTGGCAAAAGTTACAAAATATGCGAGTGGCAAAATATGCGAGTTGCAAAATTTGCGGATGGCAAAATATGCGCATATTCTTAGCAAAATATGCGAGTGGCAAAATTGGGAGTGGGGAAAATTTGCTAATGGCAAAATATTTTTGGCAAAATATGCGAGTGGTAAAATTGGCAAGTGGCAAGTGGGGGAAAATTTACGAATGGCAAAATATGCGAGTGGCAAATGTATCAAAATATGCGAGTGACAAAATTTGCAGATGGCAAAATATGGGAGTGGCAAAATTGGCGAGTGGGGGAAAATTTGCGGATGGCAAAATATGCGGATAGCAAAATATGCGAGTGGCAAAATTGGCGAGTGGGGGAAAATTTGCTAATGGCAAAATATGTGCATATTTTTTGCAAAATATGCAAGTGGCGAGTGGGGGAAAATTAGAAAATGGCAAAATATGCGACTGGCAAAAGTAGCAAAATATGCAAAATATGCGCATATTTTTAGCAAAAATTGCGAGTGGCAAAATATGCGAGTGGCAAAATTTGCAGATGGCAAAATATGCACATTTTTTTAGCAACATATGCGAATGGCAAAATTGGCGAGTGGCGAGTGAGGGAAAATTTACAAATGGCAAAATATGCGTGTGACAAATAGCAAAATATGCGAGTGGCAAAATATGCGAGTAGCAAAAAATGCGAGTGGCAAAATTGTTGGATGGCAAACTATGCGCATATTTTGCCAAAAATATGCACACATTTTGCCATCCACAAATTTTTCAACATTTGTGAGTGGCAAAATATGCGAGTGGCAAAATTTGCAGATGTCAAAATATGCGCATATTTTTAGCAAAATATGCGAGTGGCAAAATTGGGAGTGGGGAAAATTTGCTAATGGCAAAATATGCGAGTGGCAAATGTATCAAAATATGCGAGTGACAAAATTTGCAGATGGCAAAAATATGCGAGTGGCAAAAATGGCGAGTGGGGGAAAATTTGCGGATGGCAAAATATGCGGATAGCAAAATATGCGAGTGGCAAAATTGGCGAGTGGGGGAAAATTTGCTAATGGCAAAATATGTGCATATTTTTTGCAAAATATGCAAGTGGCGAGTGGGGGAAAATTAGCAAATGGCAAAATATGCGAGTGGCAAAAGTAGCAAAATATGCGCATATTTTTAGCAAAAATTGCGAGTGGCAAAATATGCGAGTGGCAAAATTTGCAGATGGCAAAATATGCACATTTTTTTTAGCAACATATGCGAATGGCAAAATTGGCGAGTGGCGAGTAAGGGAAAATTTACAAATGGCAAAATATGCGTGTGGCAAATAGCAAAATATGCGAGTGGCAAAATATGCGAGTAGCAAAAAATGCGAGTGGCAAAATATGCGAGTGGCAAAATTGTTGGATGGCAAAATATGCACATATTTTGCCAAAAATATGCACACAATTTGCCATCCACAAATTTTTCAACATTTGTGAGTGGCAAAATATGCGAGTAGCAAAATTTGCAGATGTCAAAATATGCGCATATTTTTAGCAAAATATCCGAGTGGGAAAAAATTTGCTAATGGCAAAATATGCAAGTGGTAAAATTGGCGAGTGGGGGAAAATTTACTAATGGCAAAATATGCGAGTGACAAAAGTAGCAAAATATGCGAGTGGCAAAATTTGCGGATGGCAAAATATGCGCATATTTTTGGCAAAATATGCGACTGGCAAAATTGGTGAGTGGGGGAAAATTTGTTAATGGCAAAATATGCGTATATTTTTAGCAAAATATGCGAGTGTCAAAATTGGCGAGTGGCGAGTGAGGGAAATTTACAAATGGCAAAATATGCGAGTGGCAAATAGCAAAATATGCGAGTGGCCAAAGTGGCAAAATATGCGAAGTGGCAAAATATGGGAGGAGCAAAAAATGCGAGTGGCAAAATATGCGAGTGGCAAAATTAGCGGATGACAAAATATGCGCATATTTTTAGCAAAATATGCGAGTGGCAAAATTGGTGAGTGGGGAAATTTGCTAATGGCAAAATATGTGAGTGGCAAAAGTAGCAAAATATGCGAGTGGCAAAATATGTGAGTGGCAAAATTGGCGGATGGCAAAATATGCGCATATTTTTGGCAAAATATGCGGGTGGCAAAATTGGCGAGTGGGGGAAAATTTACGAATGGCAAAATATGCGAGTGGCGAGTGGGGAAAAATTTGCGATTGGCAAAATATGTAAGTGGCAAAAGTAGCAATATGTGCGAGTGTTAGTGGCAAAATTTGCGAATGGCAAAATATGCGCATATTTTTAGCAAAATATGCAAGTTGCAAAATTTGCGAGTATCAAAATATGTGAGTAGCAAAATTTGTCAGTGGCAAAATATGCAAGTTGCAAAATATGCAAGTGGAAAAATATATGAGTGGCAACATTTGCGAGTGGCAAAATATGTGAATGGAAAAATTAGCTGGTGGCAAAATGTGCGAATGGCAAAATATGCGCATATTTTTAGCAAAATATGCGAGTGGCAAAATTTGCTGAAGGTAAAATATGAGCATATTTTTAGCAAAATATGCGAGTGGGGGGAAATTTGCGAATGGCAAAATATGCGAGTGTCAAAAATAGCAAAATATGCGAGTGGCAAAAGTAGCAAAATATGCGAGTGGCAAAATGTGCGAGTGCAAAATTTGCGGATGGCAAAATATGAGCATATTTTTAGCAAAATATGTGAGTGGCGAGTCGGGGAAATTTGCGAATGGCAAAATATGCGGGTGGCAAAAGTAGCTAAATATGCAAGTGGCAAAATATTCGAATAGCAAAATTTGTGAGTGGCAAAATATGCGAGTGGCAAAATATGCAAATGGTAAAATATGTGAATGGAAAAATTAGCGAGTGACAAAATTTGAGAATGTCAAAATATGCGCATATTTTTAGCAAAATATGCGAGTGGCAAAATTGGCAAATGGCTAGTGGGGGAAAATTTGCGAATGGCAAAATATGCAAGTGGCAAAAGTAGCAAAATATTCAAGTGGCAAAATATGCGAGTGGCAAAATTTGCAGATGGCAAAATATGCGGGTGGCAACAGTAGCAAAATATGCGAGTGGCAAAATTGGCGAGTGGGGGAAAATTTGCGAATGGCAAAATATGTTAATGGCAAAATATGCGACTGGCAACATTTGAGAGTGGCAAAATATGCGACTGGCAACATTTGAGAGTGGCAAAATATGCGAGTGGCAACATTTGCGAGTTGCAAAATATGCGAGTGGCAACATTTGCAAATGGCAAAAAATGCGAGTGGCAACATTTGCGAGTTGCAAAATATGTGAATGGCAAAATTTGCGAATGGCAAAATTTATGAGTGGCAAAATATGTGAGTGGCAAAATATGTGAATGGCAAATTTGGCAAGTGGCGAGAGGGGGAAAATTTGCGAATGGCAAAATATGCGAGTGGAAAATTAGCAAAATATGTGAGTGGCAAAATATGCGAGTGGCAAAATTTGTGAATTATAAAATATGCGAGAAGCAAAATATGTGAGTAGCAAAATATGCGAGTAGCAAAATATGCAAATGGAAAAATATGTGAGTTGCAACATTTGAGAGTGGAAAAATATGTGAATGGCAAAATTTGCGGATGGCAAAATATGTGAGTGGCAAAATTTGAGAATGGCAAAATTTGAGAATGGCAAAATAGGTGAGTGGGGGAAGTTTGCGAGTGGCAAAATATGCGAGTGGCAAAATATGTGAGTAGCAAAATATGCGAAGTGGCAAAATATGGGAGGAGCAAAAAATGCGAGTGGCAAAATATGCGAGTGGCAAAATTAGCGGATGACAAAATATGCGCATATTTTTAGCAAAATATGAGAGTGGCAAAATTGGTGAGTGGGGAAATTTGCTAATGGCAAAATATGTGAGGGGCAAAAGTAGCAAAATATGCGAGTGGCAAAATTTGCGAATGGCAAAATATGCACATTTTTTTAGCAAAATGTGTGAGTGGCAAAATTGGCGAGTGGGGGAATATTTACTAATGGCAAAATATGCGGGTGGCAAAAGTAGCAAAATATGTGAGTGGCAAAATTGGCGGATGGCAAAATATGCGCATATTTTTGGCAAAATATGCGGGTGGCAAAATTGGCGAGTGGGGGAAAATTTACGAATGGCAAAATATGCGAGTGGGGAAAAATTTGCGATTGGCAAAATATGTAAGTGGCAAAAGTAGCAATATGTGCGGGTGGCAAAACATGTTAGTGGCAAAATTTGCGAATGGCAAAATATGCGCATATTTTTAGCAAAATATGCAAGTTGCAAAATTTGCGAGTATCAAAATATTTGAGTAGCAAAATTTGTCAGTGGCAAAGTATGCAAGTTGCAAAATATGCAAGTGGAAAAATATATGAGTGGCAACATTTGCGAGTGGCAAAATATGTGAATGGAAAAATTAGCTGGTGGCAAAATGTGCGAATGGCAAAATATGCGCATATTTTTAGCAAAATTTGCGAGTGGCAAAATTGGCGAGTGGCGAGTGGGGGAAAATTTGCGAATGGCAAAATATGCGAGTGGCAAAAGTAGCAAAATATGCAAGTGGCAAAATATGCGAGTGGCAAAATTTGCTGAAGGTAAAATATGAGCATATTTTTAGCAAAATATGCGAGTGGCGAGTGGGGGGAAATTTGCGAATGGCAAAATATGCGAGTGTCAAAAATAGCAAAATATGCGAGTGGCAAAAGTAGCAAAATATGCGAGTGGCAAAATGTGCGAGTGCAAAATTTGCGGATGGCAAAATATGAGCATATTTTTAGCAAAATATGCGAGTGGCGAGTCGGGGGAAATTTGCGAATGGCAAAATATGCGGGTGGCAAAAGTAGCCAAATATGCAAGTGGCAAAATATTCGAATGGCAAAATTTGTGAGTGGCAAAATATGCGAGTTGCAAAATATGCAAATGGTAAAATATGTGAATGGAAAAATTAGCGAGTGACAAAATTTGCGAATGTCAAAATATGCGCATATTTTTAGCAAAATATGCGAGTGGCAAAATTGGCAAATGGCTAGTGGGGGAAAATTTGCGAATGGCAAAATATGCAAGTGGCAAAAGTAGCAAAATATTCAAGTGGCAAAATATGCGAGTGGCAAAATTTGCGGATGGCAAAATATGCGGGTGGCAACAGTAGCAAAATATGCGAGTGGCAAAATTGGCGAGTGGGGGAAAATTTGCGAATGGCAAAATATGTTAATGGCAAAATATGCGAGTGGCAAAATTGGCGAGTGGCAAAATATGCGACTGGCAACATTTGAGAGTGGCAAAATATGCGAGTGGCAACATTTGCGAGTTGCAAAATATGCGAGTGGCAACATTTGCAAATGGCAAAAAATGCGAGTGGCAACATTTGCGAGTTGCAAAATATGTGAATGGCAAAATTTGCGAATGGCAAAATTTATGAGTGGCAAAATATGTGAGTGGCAAAATATGTGAATGGCAAATTTGGCAAGTGGCGAGAGGGGGAAAATTTGCGAATGGCAAAATATGCGAGTGGAAAATTAGCAAAATATGTGAGTGGCAAAATATGCGAGTGGCAAAATTTGTGAATTATAAAATATGCGAGAAGCAAAATATGTGAGTAGCAAAATATGCGAGTAGCAAAACATGCAAATGGAAAAATATGTGAGTTGCAACATTTGAGAGTGGAAAAATATGTGAATGGCAAAATTTGTGGATGGCAAAATATGTGAGTGGCAAAATTTGAGAATGGCAAAATTTGAGAATGGCAAATTAGGTGAGTGGGGGAAGTTTGCGAGTGGCAAAATATGCGAGTGGCAAAATATGTGAGTAGCAAAATATGCGAGTGGCAAAATATGCGAGTGAGGAAAATTTGCAAGTGGCAAAAATATGCGAGAAGCAAAATATGCGAGTTGCAAAATATGCGAGTTGCAAAATATGCGAGTTGCAAAATATGTAATTGACAAAATTTACGAGTGGCAAAATTTGGGAGTGGCATATTTTTAGCAAAATATGCAAGTGGCAAAATTGGCGAGTGGTTGAAAATTTGCGGATTGCAAAATATGCGAGTGGTAAAGTAGCAAAATATGCAAGTGGCAAAATTTGCGAATGGCAAAATATGCGCATGTTTTTAGCAAAATATGCGCATGTTTTTAGCAAAATATGCGGGTGGCAAAATTGGCGAGTGGCGAGTGGGGGAAAATTTGCGAATGGTAAAATATGCGGGTGGCAAAAGTAGCAAAATATGCGAGTAGCAAAATTTCCGAGTAGCAAAATTTGTGAGTGGCAAAATATGCAAGTTGCAAAATTTCCCCCACTCGCATATTTTGCCACTTGCATGTTTTGCTACCCGGATACTTTACTAATTGCATATTTTGGTACTCGCATACTTTGCTACTTACATATTTTGCTGTTTGCATATTTTGCCACTTTTGCCACAAATTTCCCCCACTAGCAGCTTGCAAATTTTGCCATTCTCAAATTTTGCCACTAGCAAATTTTGCCAGTCGCAAGTATACTACTCGCATACTTTACTAATTGCATATTTTGCTACTCGCATATTTTGCCACTCGCATATTTTGCCACTCTCATATTTTGCGAGTGGCAAAATATGCCAATGGCAAAATATTCAAGTAGCAAAAATGTGACTGGTAAAATTTGCGGTTGGGGAGTGGGGGAAAATGTGCAAGTGGCAAAATATGCAAGTGGCAAATAATGCGAGTGGCAAAATTTGAAAGTGGCAAAATTTTTGAGTGGTAAAATATGAGAAAGACAGAAACCCAGGGAAATTATTAAATATATATATAATATGTATTACTGCAAATTTTATTGTCGTCATAAATAGATTATAATCTAATGAAACTGTAAATACTTTTTCCTTAATTATCAAATATGTAGTCAATTAACATGATCAATAGCAAGTTTCATATGTCTTTACATCTTACATGAAAATGGCCATTAAAGAAAACTATTATATAATATAGCTGCAAAGCAGCGATGCCGGGCTCAAGCCAAAAAGGGCACAGAATGAAATATCAGTAATGACTGTCTTGATTTTAGATCTAAGTTTTCACTAGCTGCACCGAAACAATAGATGGTGCCTCGGGTCATGATTGTGATGACACCCACCAAATTTGATATACATATGATTAAGCAATGTTGAGATATAGCCTCAAATGACTTGACCACTAAGTTTACAAGGGCTTTCAAAAAATGTCACTGATGAAATAGGTGGCGCATGTCGCAGAGTTGCCGACATGTTTCAAAATGGTGTTATGTTTTAGGTAACAAAACAATGATTAAAATTATATAAGCTTGGATTTGATTACTTACACACCCAACTTAGAAATCGAAAAAACAACCTTAAGATAAAGAAATTTACTTGTATGCCTCCAAAACACTCTTTGTTCAATATCTTGAAAACACATCAAAACTTTTCACAAATTCACAGGAGATCATTGTCTGACAGTAAGAGATAAAGACCAAAAGCACAAATTGCTCAGCCCTGTATAAATATGTAAAGTAGCTGCGTTTACCTTTGCGTTAGTTTGTGCCCCGCTCACCCCTACTTTGTAAAAATGTATTAAATTGACATTTGACTAATTAAGTTAAACAATTTCAACTTGTTTTTATAAGTTATGTCAACTTCTTGCAAGTCAAAACTTAAAATAGTAGCTTGAATTGACTTGCAAAACCAAGTTTTAACTTTATGCTGCATTGGATGATTTTATGTAGAAAACAGAAAATCACAAATGACCTGGGTTTTCACAGACTGGGTCACATTTTATCATTTTTCTCGATAGAATCAAAATTGCACGCGTATGTGCTCCACATATACAGTATGTAGACTTTGCAAATACCTCAAGTATCACTTTAAATAAGCCTCAAATGCACACAGTCTTTGGCTGAAGTAATCCTCTGAGTACTTCAAATGTTATCAGTCCATGCTTTGGCATTAATGAAGTTTGCATGGTTGGTCTTGATGGTTTGCATTGAGAAATTCAATGCATTTTAAATAGTCGCTTGCATTGAGATTTACATAAGGTAATTGCCCAAACCTGGAAATACTATGTGTGCATCGGGCTATTCCCCCTCCTCATGCGCTAATACAATCAACCCCATTAGGTTTGGCCGTAAATATGGAGCTGCCGTATCATACGAGCCTGACAGATAATGGACCCTTCTGCATGTCCATTTACTCATCCTGGGTGAAGCCTGATTGGTTTATCTGTACTTCATCATCTGACCCAATGCTAAAAGCTCCTAAATTCAGCAGCAGGGTACACCTGAAGAACTTGACTTTTATAGAGTAGCTATAACAAAGAGTGTGTGCATGCGTATATGTGACCCTGTCAATTCAGGGTAAAGTCTTATAATTATGAGATTAGGAGCATCAATGTTTAATTTCAATCTTTGACGCATCCTTACTCAGTCAGTTTTAAAGATAACAAGTTTATTTTTCAAAGAATGTACAAATTTGCTTTTGGGGCAACTAAATTGAAAGGGTTGAAATAAGAGAGATTACAGCCTTAAAATTGAACACACGTCAGCTCAACCATATCCTGCCTGGTAAAATCCACCAAGGGATCTTGTGAGCAAAACCGACAGTAATTTTAAAGCAGTGCCTCTTCTCTCAGGTCTCCAGTGATTTGGTCCCTTTCCACCCATTAATTAGTTTGTCTCCAGCTCTTGACTTTTGGCTCGGTGTCCTTCGTGCGGTTGGTCTTTTACAGTGTGATTAATCCGGTTCGGGCCCTCAGAGTGATGTTAGACCCCGTCAGGAGCTTATTAGCATGTGTGCCTACTAGCAGAGCCCCCACTACCCCTGAGGCTTAATAATATGTGTTTCTACAACCAACAGTCTTATTAGTGCTACTAAGTGACGATCACACTTATAAATAGTGCTGTGTGCTTTTTAATTAAAGCCTGTGAAATCATAGGGTTGATGTGTGTGTGCACGTGTGTGTGATAAATGAGGGGTGTGAGTAGTGATGTTTTGACTCCTGCTCCTGTGAGTTTACCTCACACACATACACACACACACACTATGATTTATGATCTCGGGTACAGCAGCTTCTTTACAGTGCTGTTTGGTTGTGAAGATAACAGCTTTCTGAGAGATGCTGCATGGTATAATGTTGAACATCAATTAGATTGTTGTCTGTGCACACATGCAGCATTTCTGTCGGGAATTCTCCATAAAGATTAACATTACCTTCAGGATTTTTATGGAGAACAGAAACATTTCTTTTTTTTAAGGGACTCGTAATTCCCTAGTACATCTCACAGCACTTACTACAAATACGATTAACTGAGGTGGTCCATGTTTTTTACGGAAAATTCAACCGTTTGGCCAATGCATTTATTTGTTTAAAAACATCTTTTATATTTGGGATTTATTTTCAACCCAGCATTGGGTCCAAAAGGGACAGATTTCGTCTGTGGGTTTAATTTACCCTGAACATTTAAATTAGATTAAAAACCCACACTGTAAAAAAAATCCGTAGAAATTAGAATGTTATTGCAGCTGGGTTGCCGGTAATTTACCGTAGATTTACATTTATGTTATTTACTGGCAAGAGTTTGTTCAAAGTTAAATAAATTTTAAATATTAACAAGTCTTTATCTTTATAAAACTATACAATAACAGCCTCATGCAAAGCATTCTGGGAACCAGAAATCATCATCAACCTTTTTCTGTTTTTTGCTTCAGATTTTATTTCCCAGAATGTTTTGCTTGATGCTGTTTTTATAGTTTTACTCTGTAAAGACAAAGACTTGTAAATGTTTAATGCTCATTTAACTTTGAACAAAATATTGCCAGTAAAAAACATAAATTTAATTCTACGGTAAATTACCGGCAACCCAGCTGCAATTTCTACGGAATTTTTTTACAGTGCAGCATTGGTTAAATTACAACGTAGTAGGTTGAGTTTGTCCCTTTTTGAACCAATGCTTGTTTAAAAGGTGCTTAAAAGGTTCTTCACAGCAATGCAATAGAAGAACCATTTAGTCAATGTTTTATGCATTATTATAATGTAAACCTTTTAAACTTTTTTGAAACTCAAAAAAATGAACTTTCACTTTTGTCAATTTGACTTATCCTTTCATGTTGTGATTACTTAAAAACTCAATTTAACATGTGAACTTAATCTAGTTCTTTCAACAAAAAAAGTGTATCTTTGCCAGCTTTAGGCCTACTTAAAAATAATTTGTTCAGCTAACACAACATTGTTGCATAAAAGGAACAGATTAATAAAACCAGTACAGACTTGCATCTCCTTGGCTGAGGATTTTGCAGTGTATTACAGGTAATTGTGGTTTTGGCAACATCTTGCAGAAGTGTACTGTAGCACCTAGATAGGTATGTGAGTAATAAGTGTGGTCAAATATGAGTCAATTTGTTCTGATATATTTTAGAATAAAACAAACAAGTGGTTTGTAATTAAACATTGCATTGCAAATATGTACGTGATATGTTAGATAAATTAATTATATTAATTAAAAAAAGGTTTATATTATGAGTTGTATTGAGCAGCTGCACTGGTTGATTGATTCGGTGTTATGCATGTATTAAATCCTAATTAAAGGCATTATTCAATTTTTTTGTCATCATTAATTACATTTTTCATTTTAATTGAACTCAATTGTTGCTTGTTGACTTTACTAAGGTTTGTTAAGTTTACTTAAAGAAATAGTTCACCTAAAAATGAAAATTCTGTCTTCATTTACTCTCTTTGATGTTGTAACAAACCCGTATGAATTTCTTTGTTCTAATATACACAAAGGGAGATATTTTGAGAAATGTTTGTAACCAAACCATTCGTGTACCCCATGTACTTTCATAGTATTATTTTTTTCTACTATGGAAGTCAATTGGGTCCACAAATGGTTTGGTAACAGACATTCCTCAAAATATCTTCTTTCGTGTTTATCAGAACAAAAAATGTATACGGGTTTGTAACAACATGAGAGTGAGTAAATGATGACAGAATATTCATTTTTGGGTTAACTATCCCTTTTCCACTTCTTTCGTAACATGAACTAAGTTATTGTTTGTTGAGATTACTTAAATTGCGTGGAACCTGTTGACGTAATATTTTTAATTAGACCCAAAATGTCATTTTTTTAGTGTGGATGTTAAAGGTTCTTTATGGAACCATTCAGCTAGAATTGGTTCATGTAATACCTTTATTTTTTGAGTGTAGGCCCTTGAGTCTAAGGTATATATTCTGGCATTTATTTCTATATTTGCAAACCTAGAAAAGATTAGAAAAAAATTCTAAATAGAAAACAATTTTTTTTCTTTTTTATTGGCGGTTTTTCCGGACACGGTTTATTCTAGTCCCAGACTAAAATGCATGATTGAGCTGATTTAATTTAAAAACAACTGTCGGATCTTAACATATATCAGTGCCATTGTTTTGTCTTAAAATGCACACCAGTAGTATTTTTGTAAGGTATGTTTGTAAAACTAAAGGTCCTAATATAACTAAGGCCTAGTCCTGAATTAATCCAAACCCTGTTCTGGAAACTGCCCCATAAAGTCTTAAGACTTTAAGAATAAAAAAACAAACATGGATACATATCTGTTGATACATTATGTCAGTGGTTCTCAAACTGGGGGCCCTGAGATGGTGCCAGGGGGGCCCCGGTTTATGACATTTTATAAAATAAATTAATTTATTATAAATTCAGTGTAATTAAATCTCAGAAAAATAAGGTTACTAACCAACAGCACTACATTGTAAAATTGAATATGCTTTGTTACATTCAAATATTTAGTTTTGAAATATTTTATGTCATACTTTTTCTTTGGGGATGTACGTAGGGATGCACTGTATGGGGGGCCGCACGCCAAAAAAGTTTGAAAATCACTGCATTATGTTATAATTTTTTTCTCTTTTTATTATTGGGATTTGTGGTTGTAATCTTTTAAATTTTTTATTTGTAGTTATATAAATGTTTGTATGAATATGTAATTTTTTATATAATTTTGTAAGAATTCTATATTGATTAGTCTTAACTTCTTGACGCGTAGTAATTCGTGGGCGTGATGACGTAAATTTTTTAAGCTGCTTACTACAAACATTAATAATATTAACCCTGCTATACATCATTTAAAAGGTCGACGGGTTTAGCATCACACAAGCCCCTTGGGTTTTTTGCCTATTTCTGTAAACTGTATTTGCATTTTATTATAAATTGTGGCCCAGTTTTCTACATAAAATCACCCAACATGATGTTAAAAAAAGTTAAAATATAACATTTCTATCTTTAATATTGACTTGAAGGCCATGTGATTAAATGTGAAATCAAAACCCCTTATAGTCTTATAGCTATCCTACAGGCTACATCCAGCATTCAGTTTTATTTGATATATTCTTGCATCCATAAATCCATCGTGTTGTAATGTAGTAATGTGAACACTAGGGTGTAATGAAGATCATGTTTTTTAGCCTTTCCTGCTTTGACACTACCCTAATACTTGCTGTCACCTTATTTCCTTTTATTGCACATCATTTTCTCTCAGAATCCACCTACACGCTCTTCTCTCTTCCTCTCATCCAGAGCAGAGCTGGCAAGCGTTGCCAACGAGAAATAAATCCGTCTTGATGTTCTCTTATTTCCTCTCCCTCTCTCAAGCATGCTCGTGCAATTCAGTTAGGTAAAGAGGAGCTCTGGTGATTCGTGCAGTTCAAGATCTGCCCCACTGTGCCCTATTTCTACCCCCCTACACACACAGCTCTCATGTAATGAAGTTAGTGTGTATGCAGCAGAGTGAAGTGGGTTAGACTTGAGGTGATGAGACTGAATGGGAGATCTAGTACTCTGTTACTCAGACCTGGGGAGGGGCTGCTGGGGTCGCCCAGGATGAATTCCCTCTGCTGCTGAAGTGGAGATCTAATTGATTTTTGTACCCTGAGCCATCTGGCTTGGAGTAAATGTGTGTGTGTGTGTGCGTGTAAAAGAGAGAGACAGAGAGCAAGACAACAGATCACCTCTTAAAGTAGTTTTTTGGCTCACATTTGTTATTTTAAAGCCCTTACTAGATAATCTTTTTTTCTATGGAGAATCTGAGTTAAACACATCTTTGACATCATCATCATCATCATCACTAGGGGTCAGCATTTGTAAATCGATGCTGGACACAGATGCCTTCGTCATATTGTTATTCCTTTAAAAGTATTTACAGAGTATATAATGTAGCATTTTTGTCTGGGTAATAAATAAATAGAGAGGTCAGAGGTGAATTATAAGTTTTTTTTTTTTTTAAAGGGACATATTATGAAAATCTGATTTTTTCATGTTTAAGTGCAATAAATGGGTCCCCAGCGCTCCTATCAACCTAAAAATGTGAAAAACAACAACCAAGTACCTTAATTTTAGTAAACCATTCTCTGCAAGCATGTGAAAAATTAGGTAATTGAAATTTTGCTCCCTTTGTGATGTCAGAAGGGGATAATACGTCCCCTTAATCTGCACTATCCAACCACGGCACTGCCATTTAGTGCAGAGATCAGCTCATTTGCATTTACAAGGACACCCAAAAACTTCACATTTTTGCACAAACCTACAAAGTGGCAATTTTAACATGTTATCAATATGGTTTATTGAGCTAAAACTTCACATAAATACTCTGGGGAAACCAAAGATTTATTTGACATCTTAAAAAAAAGTCTTGTGAAATGTCCCATTTTAAGAGCTGTTTTAGGAGAATGTATTTAAAATAAAGTCGATTTTTAATTTCCCATTGGCTAACTCTGTTAGACAAGCATAAATCTAAACAAGTTTTGCTAGGTTTTTTTTGCATTATGTTAGACATGGCTGGATTATGTTTTGCTCTTTTTTGTATTAGTTAAATAAACAGAAATGACATTTCCACAAGCAGAAAAGTTTAGTGAACCTTTACTCTAATCACAATAAGATGGCTAAAATGAGAATCGGGTGCAGCGGTACACATGATCAGGACCACATTAGAGAGTAAATTGGAGGGCACTTTGTGGTCAGGTTTGGTCTCAGGATCTGAGGAGTGTGACTGCATCATGCTGAGATTAAAAGGATTCATTGAGGCCCTTGAAAAAAGTTGCCGTTTTAATATTGTGCAATTTTTTTAAAACGATTTTGAAGTTGTTTGTCACTTCAATTGTCTTAAATATCATTTACAAGATGAGACGATCTGAGTTGGCGATCTATCCAGGCCAGGTTGTGTCTATGTCTGTAAAAAGTCATTTTTTATTGACTGTTTTCTACATAAAATCGTCTTACATAATGTAAAGAACATTCTGTAAAAATTAGGGCTGTCAAAATACATTTTTGTGTTTGCATAATATATTTGCGTGTGTATTGTGTGTAATTATTATGTATACATAATCACACACACACACACATACATTTAAGAAATGTAATAATGTTATTTATGTATATATTTTTTACATTTATATATAAAATATCTCTCTCTCTCTCTCTCTCTCTCTCTCTATATATATATATATATATAACATATAACTGTAAATGTTTCTTAAATATGTAAATGCATGTGTGTGTATTTATATAATTTATATAAACAAAATAATTACACAGTGCACACACACATATATTATGCAAAAACATCCTTTTATTTTATATGCGATTAATCACGATTAATCTTTTGACAGCCCTAGTAATAATATAACCTTGCCATTGACTTTATGACTAAATTTACACAAACTGCCCCTTAATGTTCCAAGTAGTTTAAGACTTGAGAGAAAACCATTCAATTACAGAGAAATAAATCACTCATTTATTGAATTTAGTTTTTTATACAACTTCCTTGTGTGTTTAGCTAATGTCACAGAGACATATAAACTGTTCATTCCACTTATAAAACTATTTATCAAAATCAGCTGTGTTGAAACAATCCAGTTAAAATATTGATAAAGCCCAAAATCTCTTGGCATTGAACACAGCATTAAATCCAGATTCTTACTGTAGCCAATGCCCACGCATCATAAAAGTCAGCTTTTAGGTAAATGGACATGATATTCAAGTACAGGGTAATGTTTTGAGCACAGATGTGGGCTATTTGTATTTGATTGTGCTATCCACTAAATTTCCCAGGGGATTTTCTGTTCTCCGTTTCTGCTTTCACTCTTGGCTCGTACCTGTGCTGTTCGTCAGCTTTCAGCTACTGCTGGATACAAGGTTTTTATTTCACTGTATGCACACTTCCAACCTGTATTACAAATAATTGAGGACAAACACACAGTTGGAGTCAAACCTGACGCAGTAAAAGATACTTTTGTAAACTCTGTTTCTGCACAGTAGACCGAGCATTATAATTTGTTGCAATAAAAATTCATGCAAATCAAGCAGATCCAAATCAAAGATTTTTGGTGGTGTATCCTTATATTTATAATGCAACCAACAGGCTTTTGCATTATGTAACCAAATCAGAAAAAAAACGTATTTTCTCCCTTTATATACATTTAATTTTACATAATCGAAACAATCTGATCATTATTATTAGGAAAGACTGTAGACCTGAGAGCTGCGTGTTGAATTCTTGATTTTTTTTTTATTGTGAGATGGGGATTCATTAAAAAAACAAAATAAAACAGTCAAACAAAAGCTATCACTAAAAAGGGTTAAAACAGGGACATATAAAAGACTTTGTTGCCTTCATAGACAGAGTTATAAATTGGCACAACCAAAAAAAAAAAAAAACAGACAGACAGACAGACATTTATGATGTTTTGGCTTTGTTAGAAGGGCAGCACAGTTTCATGGTTAAAGACAATTTTTCGATACAACAGCAAAGACTCATGCGTGTATAGCATACGTTTAGATTTCAGAAGTTCAGTAGCCTCAAAGTATAGTGGGGTAAAAGACAGTAACATTATAAAGTGAATGATATGAAAAAGGTAACAATACGTTAGGGGTGTTTTATTTTTTTTTCAAACAATGCATTGAAAATTTGAAAATAATACTTTTATCTGTTTTAAAACACTTTGAAATGCTAGAGTTTCTTCCCCAGCTTTGAATTCATTTATCTTCGAAATTATTCTTCATACTAAAATATATTATTGTATTAATACAAACTACAGTATTGTACACTACACTGTGTAATAAATAACCATAAAGAAAATACAAAAATAAGACACATAAATATAAAAGGTCTCTAAAACTAAAAATGTAAAGTTATACTGGTGAGGGATGGAAGGGTAATACTGCCTTTACTGGAAAAACCTTACGCAACATTCACTGAAAAAAAACAACAACAACAACAAAACAACTTCAATACAAACAAGACAAAAATTAATACTGACAGGTAAAAAGGCCGAACAAAAAGAAACGAAAAACGCTAAAGTGAATTCTTCATTGATCATATCTGCCTACGTTTGTTACCTGAAGAAAAAGTGTCGTGCAGCTAAAGATAACAAGATAAACAAGTGCACCAAACAGGGGAAAAGAACTTCATTTTTCTCCTCTTTGTTCATTGATCGTCTTTCCTGAATTTTTGATGCAGTATAGTCCTTTTACTGGATTGATCAAAAAAGAGGCAGTCTTGTCCTTTAATCAGGACTAGTGGTTTAAATGCAGGGTTCCAAAATGTTGCTACCAAAATTGCGTGAGGATGCTGCCTAGCAACCGCGTCACAGCAACGGCACAGCACTGTTCAATGGCACTTCCAACATGCGTGTTTTTGCATAAAGGTGGATGGGTGGGTGATTACTAAGGTTTGTCTTTCATATCTCATATCTTTCAAAAAATTCATTTGGACTTCTCAATGGCCAGCCCTGCCACCCCCACCATGACCACGTTAATCCGTTTACATTTAAGGCTCACGATCCACCTTGAAACGAGACACATGTTGTGCCAGCGATCGCCGGCGTGGCAATGGGTACTTTATCTGGGGTGCTAATACTGGAAGGTAGACATTAAACAACACAAGGCCCACAAAGGTGTTCCAAAGGTAAACTGGGAATATGGTAGTGCACAGGATTCATTTCTTTCAAATGCAAGAAAATACTGAGTTTTGTTCATTGGCAATAAAAACGTATAGAAATCTCTCTCTCCCAACTGTACACATCTTTCAAGGGTAATCCGAGAGTGACACAAAATTAGTAATACTGATAAAAGAAATTGACCCAAGGCGTTTTAGTAATAAAACATTATTAGCCAAAACATGTCTAGCTTTCTGTCCATATATGCGTCATCTTCTTTTTTTTTCTTTTTTTCGTTAAACTTTGTATTTATACAAACCATACTCAAACACTGAAAATCACCTTTACGTGGAAAAAGTAACTATTTTGTATTTATCAGGCACACCTGGGGATTTTATACACAGTAGTGGGCTTAAATGCAGCGTAAGAGCTATCGAGCTCTCTTCTTTTCTCTTTCTTTCCTATTCTTCCATCATAACACACAGTCAGTTCTCAGGAAGAAAGAGAAAAATTGTCTTTTTTGTTCCTTCAAATTAGTAACAATGTTGTGAGGAATAAGGGTCTTAAAAACACATTTGTGGTTTCTCTTCATTTTACGTCTCCGTTTATAGTGGGTGTATTTCCTTCATTTTCACTGTCTTTCTTATCAGCCAGGTTCTCCTTCAACTCTTCGACTCGTTCTGACGTTTCCTTCATATGCGTGTCTGTTATCGCCTCCTCCTTCTCTGCAGTTCGTTCTTCATCTCCGTTTTCCTCCTCACATTCGTCCTGCATCACCACCACTTTCAGCATCTGTCCGTCTTTATCTCCTTCACTGTCACCTTCATCTTGAGCCTCCTCCTCACCTTGTTCCGTTTCCTCCATCCTCTCTTCATCTGCTCCCATGTCCTCCTCATCTCCTTCGTCTCCAATCTTCACTACCTGAATCTCATCTTCATCCACTAGACTCCCTGAACCCATCTCATCCTCTTCCTCGCTCTCATCTTCTCTGGTGCTACTCCCTCGCTCATCCGAGTCCAGGTGGGAGGGGGGCGAGGTTGCCGCGCTGCCCGTCCGAGGCTGCTCTTCGCCGCCGTTGTCCTCTTCCTCGACCCCCTGGCTCAACTCTTGACCCTGAGCCTCTTTCTTACAGTAGGAGTAACGGTGATTCATGTGTTGCGAGTAGGAGCCGGAGTGAGAGAAGCGTTTGCCGCATTTGTCACACTGGTAGGGTTTTTCACCGGAGTGCAGGCGCAGGTGCTCGATCAGGTGGTGCTTGTGTTTGAAGGCTTTACTGCAGATCCCACATTCATGAGGCCTCTTACCTGTAGGAAATAAAGAAGGTTGGGTCTATTAGTAATTATCTTGGAGCACTTTTGTCATTCAGGGTTCCCACACCTTGGTTAACTTCAAATTCAAGGACTTTCCAGTTCCAATACCCTCAAATTCAAGGACTAAATGTGGGGACACATTTCAAGTGAGAGCAAGGTTACATTGTGTTACCTTTAAAGATACATTGTTACAGTTCCCTTTCGAGGGAACTCGCGCTGCGTCACTGCGGTGACACTTTGGGAACGCCTCCAGGGGTAAGTGTGTCTGAATGTGTATATCAAATTTAAACAATGGTGCTTAACAACAAAGACAGGGTGACGTGGGAGCCAGGAAGTATATCGCTATCTGAAATATTGCCAAAGACGGCGTTACAGGGATGCAGGAAGTATGGCAAGGGAGACGCAGCGTCTCATTCCCTTCTCAGGGAACAACAATTACATACGTAACCTGAGACGTTTTCATGTGTCAACCACAACTAAGTGAATAATTTAGCATGTTTGCCTAAAAGGCGAGAAATTTTATGATATTATCCTACACTACACAGGGAATAATATGGATTTTTTTCCAGAAAACTTCTTGCATAAAATAGATTCAAGCACTTTCAATGACCTGTATCTATGTATGTATATTAAAAAACTTCCCAGGGCCTTGAATTTTTTCCCCCAGAAAAACCGTCAAGGATATCAAGGACCTGTGGGAACCCTGTAACCGCAATACACAACAATACAGAGAGTGAAACTTTGAACATAACCAGATTGTAAATTATAGTATCAACACTATCTAAAGATCTAAAAAAATGTTGTGTCCAATTGTGAACAGATGTAAATGTATATTTTTATAAGCGCTCTAAAACTGCGACTCTGCCTAAAGTGCTTTGTTTATATTTATTGTATAAATGCAAACATTTAATCGGTTGATGCAATAAGTTCACATTGAATGTACTGTAACATCTCACAGCCTTTGCATGTTCTTTAAAGTCCCTACACGTGCTTACAAACTCACACATCTCAACGCATAAAGTTTCCAGTTCTTGTTATAATGCGGCGCTAGAAAATCCCCCTACACCCCTACACATTCACCCCTGAATCTTTCAAGCATTAAGCATTGCGTTACATGTTGTTATGTATCCATGGACAATCGAACCAAACAATGAATCAAAACAAGCTGTGGTTCACAAGACAAGCCAGTTCCACCAAGGGCTGGGAGTTTATAAACTGGATTTAGAGGAAAAGACGGTCGAATTTGTAGTTCAGGGCGTAGTGATGTCATTTGGATGAGAGCTGCTTGCTTTTGGCCAGGTATCTTAACAGGGAGAGGTGACCGTCTCTTGGCTTTCCTAGTTTCTCATGTCGTTCGAGTAGAAGAAAAAGGAGGTGGAGTGTAAATTACTAACAGAGGACTGATGCAACAGCCTGGGTTTGGTGTGAGAAGGTAATGTATTTGGCCAGCGGATAAGGGAAAATAAGTTACCGCACCCTCCCGCACGTGTAATTTAACAGCGGTTGGAACTTAAAATTCTGTTCTGCTCCTTGTGTAATAGGTAAAATTGCTGCAATACAATGTACTCGGTCATGATTTCCCCTTCAATATCATTTTATGTCATATTTCTGCGAATGCCCAGCAGATTACTGATGGGGGAACATTAAAGACGGCCTTAACTAGTGGCTATTTTCTTAATGGTTATAGTATGCGTCTTTCAGGGACTCACCTGTATGTTCGTATTTATGGCGGAGCAGTGAGCTGCTCTTCTGGAAGATTTTATCACACAGGTCACAGGCGTACAGGCCACTCTCTGTCCTTTTCATCTTCTTCCTCGTAGGCCCTGAGTCCGAGTCCGTCTGTTCTTCCAAAGTGACCTCTGACCCCATCTCCTGTTTCTCCTCCTACATTTACATGTAGCCACACACAAAGAGAAAACAGATCAACATTTTAAATAACAAAAGTATTGTAAGCCAGGTAAGTATCAAAACTTCAAAGAGTGGAGTAGACTACAGAGTAAGGTACGCTTCTGCAGGGCCACCATACTGTAAATTTGGTTTAAAGGGATACTTCTCTTTCATACAAAAAATCCTGATAATTTACTCACATCCTTGTCATCAAAGATGTTTGTCTTTCTTTCTTCAGTCGAAAAGAAATTACGTTTATTGAAGAAAACATTCAATTTTTCCAAATAAAGTGGACTTTAGTGGACCTCAACGATTTGCAGTTTCAATGCAGCTTCAAATGCCTCTAAACGATCCCAACCGATATAGCGAATCGTCCTTTTCACCAAAAAAGTACTTTTAAATAGGGTTGTTCCAATTCCAATACTAGTTTTGGAAATGCCGCCGATACCACAAAAATTTTTGCCATTGGAATCAGCAAGTACTTGAACCCATGTAACGTTCCGATATCATTTTTTTAAAGACCTAGTTATGCCTGAATAGCTAACGCTACAGCTAATGTGACCTTACGTATTACATAATCACATGTGAAACTCAAACTTGCGGACCATTTTAAACAATAAACAGACACAAAGACATTAGTTGGTATCATTCCACAGACAACAAACACGTCTTTCGGAACGGTCCCCCTTTCTTGACATTTGTAAACACTGGAGCGGTAGGTTCGCATATGTTCGCATGCATGACCTTTTGACGTGATTACGTAATTTGTAAGGTCACGCTGGCTAGTGCAAGATGAGAAGTTGTGGTTAAAAAGTACAAAAATGACGACTGTTTCGTTAGATAAAACCCTTATGCCTTGGTTGGGATTATTTAGAGCCCTTTTAAACTGCAATGAAACTGCAAACCGCTGTGGAATGTCCTGGAATATTTCCTCAAAAAACGCAATTTCTTTTTGTTTGAGCAAAGACAAGCATAAACATCTTGGATGACATGAAGGTGAGTAAATTATCAGAATATTTTTTATGAAAGTAGAGCAGGTAAGTAGCCTTAACCCAAATCAAACACACTTCAAGCTAAAGTCAACCTGACTCTGAGCTGGGTAAGAAGTCTAAAATCTTGTGGTCTTTTAAGAAAAGATAGGAATTGCCCTGGTACAAGACAAAACACAAGACATTTGAGGGTTTTGGCTAGAAGGGATACAGCAAATGCTGAAATGTTGTGAGATGTTGGATTAAGAGTTAGGTTTGTAAGTAGGATTGGGATGAAAACAGCGGTTCTGGCTAGATGGGATACAACTACGGCCTAAATACCATGAAACCTTGGGTTTACAGTTAGGTTTGGGGGTAGGATTAGGATAAAAACAGCAATCATCTGGTCAGATTTCAAGAGATTTCAGCGTTTTCTCTATCCCTTCTAGCCACAACCACTTTTTAAAATAACATGCAACCTCACCTTGATGCCATTGACTTGCAGTATATTCTTCTGCGGCGTATCGGTCCCTGCAGGGCTGGAGGATGTAGTGGTGTAACTGTAGGCTAGCTGAGGGATCAGGATGGTCTGTTTAGTGGTGGTAATTGCACGTAGACATTGTCCTTGTCCCTGGTCAGTGATAGCCACTAGTGTGGGCAGTTGAGTGGTCATGATGTTTATGGGATTGGCACTTGGTTGGCTGGCATATATGGCAGCATTGAGCAGTTCCTTCTTTGTGCAAGTCAAATTCAGTGGCTCCTCTTGAGCCGAGTAAACAGTGTTAGCGTGCCCGCTAGCCACGGTAGGCGAAGCAGCGGATTTTGGTAGCGACAGATCGAGGGGTCCCTCGCCTTCCTCATTAGTCCTGGCTGGGACAGGTCCATCAGCGGACAGGTTTAGTGGTGAAGGGGATGCAGGGATGCTCTCAGTTCCATTCATCCCAGCATCTTTGCCTTGTGTTGGGCTACAACATTCCCTCTCCTCTGGTTCCTCTGTATTCATTTGCTCATCCGGCTCTGGTCTGGGTGATACCCCGTTAGTCCCATCTAGTTCTGCAGGACTGGTCTGCTCATCTTCAGCCAGGGGTGAAGAGGGGTCTACAGAGATCTGTCCCAACTGCATCTTCTCAAACCACTTCTTCACCACCTCTGCTGGAAGACTGACTGATTCGGATATCTTTGCCAGCTCGTCCTTCGTGGGCTCATTATTTAAGGCAAAGTAAGCCTTGAGCAAAGAAAGAAGGTTCTTCAATGGAGGCTTCCCAGGACATAGTCCATCTTCTAAGTCCATCTTTCCATCAAGACTTTTCCCATTAACCCTATGTCCATCTTTACCACAGTGTTTATGTGTCGTGTCATCATGTAACATGCTCTTCTCATCCACAGTGATGGTTTTGTCCCTATTTGTCTTAACTGTCAGGTCCTCTGGCAGCTTCTGTGCCTTACTGACCTCGGAGTTTGTTCCCAAAGTTTCTTTCTTGGGACTCTGCAGCACTGCTTGGGCCTGTGAAGGGTCTAGGCTGTAGTTGATGATGATCTTGGCATTGCCATCCTGATCCAGGATGGGAAGACTAATGGCTTGGATAACTTGCTGGGTGGCCTGAATCCCCGTCCCTGTTTGCTGCCCCTTGGCCTGGGTGCTTTCAAGCACTTGTCTAATGACGTTCCCGTCCACCGCCACCTTCAGCATGTTCTGCAAGTCCCCCAGGTTGATGCTGATAGGGGAAACCAGGCCTACTGTTGGGAGCACAACAGCCTGCACGGCACCCTGAAGGGGGGCAGCAGCCCCACCCTGGAATATGCCATTTACCCCTCTTGCAGATGGAGTCACCACCACAGGCTTGTACTCAAAGTCAATAGGCTCAGACTTGATCTGCGTCAAAGGGAGCTGCTCCTGAAGGGGTTTGCTGTTGTCTAGTTTGTCTCTTATTTGGGCACGTGCTGTAGGGGAAGAGGTCGGCAGGGACGGGGAAGAGCACTGTGGGGTCCTTGCCACCCCAGTGGCGGGAGAGGGCCGTGGCCGCCCATTCACTGAGATGAGACCAATGCACTTCTTACTGCTGATGTGAGAACTGTAGGATCCAGAATGAGAGAATCGTTTCTTGCAGTTGGAGCATTCATAAGGCTTTTCTCCTACATAACACAATCACAAAAAAAACCCATCAGGAACAAAGAATAGGCACTTCACAAATAAGTACTTCATCACTATTGTTTTAACTGTTCATGACAGTTGTTTGTTGCAGATCAAAAGAAGGTTGGGAAATGTCTTCAAGTAGACACTTCAAAGCTTATAGTCACCTTCATGTTGCTAATCATCAAAAAATATTTTTCGAACAATAAAGCCAACAAAAACATCATACAATGTTTAAAAGTCAAACTCTTAGCAAACCTTTGATCTGACTAAATATCTAAAGTAGTTAAAGACGTAACTGGCCTACAAGTTTCTAAAAAACAAAGTGCACAAATGCGCACACACACATATGCATGCTTGCAAATACACACATGGGAACATACAAACTCAGTTCTCACCACTGTGGATGCGCAGGTGTTCTTTCAGGTGGTGTTTGTATTTAAAGGCTTTGCCACATTCAGTGCATTTAAACTTTCGATTTCCTCCTCCACCTGACTGAGTAACATGTCGCTAAAAAATGTCAAAGAAAAATTATGTGTTATACTCGAGTGAACTGCTGTACTGATGTTCATTTGTTTTGTAAGAGTAAAATCTCATCAAAAATGGTTAATTATTAACTTCCTTACATAAAAAGACTTAGAGTATTAATAGTTTAATGTCAACAAACATTTCCCCCCCCACGGTTTCACAGACAAGGCTTAAGGCTAGTCCTAGACTTAAACAGCAGATATTAAAATATGCCAGTGCTATGATTTGTCTCAAGATACACACCAGTGACGCCTTTTTGTAAGGCGTGCTTATAAAAGATGCTTAAACCTCTTAATTTAACTATTTAACTTTAGCTAAGCCTTGTCTATGAAACCAGGCCTTTAAAAATAGCTCTATTGCTCAAACTAACACCAAATACCGGTCTACAGGGTTTGCATAAGCGTTTGTAAATTAGCCATGTGTGAAATCCAACTATTCTCAGTTTTGCCTAAACACACAAAGTTTTTCTCCACTGATTTCTGATAAACCACATTTAGTAGATGCTTTATCCAAAGCAAACAAAGGATTACACAATTAACTAAACCGTAAATAAACAAACTTTAAAAAAAAAAAAAACACATTTTGATTACTTACAGAATCGGTTCAGATTACCTGTTCTCGCCCACTTTTGTGTGCGGTCATGTGTCTGTCCAGCTGTGCGCGGTAGGCAAAGGTGTAGCTGCACAGAGAGCAGCTGAAGTTGTCCTCGCTTTTCTCGTGTCTGTATTTAATGTGTTCCTTCAGCGAGGTGTAACGCTTGTAACCACGAGAGCAATACGGACAGGTGAGGAGCTGAGAGAACGAGTCTGGCGTGCCTTGAAAAGAGACAGCAATAGAGAAGGAAGACACATGAGTACAGGAAGGAAGATTGAGCATTGTGTTTATGTTCATTTTTATCTTCTATCAATGCCTTTTTTTCTCTTCCTTCAATTCTTATATATACGTAGTTAATTAATTAATTTAATTAATGAGTTATATATTAAGAGTCTGTTTATAAATATACTGTAAACATGGATCAATGCACAAACAAAAAAGATAATAAAATAAAAATTCAAATAAAAGACAATAAAATGACACAAACAAAAGTTTATTTATATATATATATATATATATATATATATATATATATATATATATATATATATATATATATATATATATATATATATATACAGTACTGTGCAAAAGTCTTAGGCCACCACCACCAGACTTGTTGTTTTAGAGGTTTTAATGTCCATCCATATTTATTTGTCAATATATTTTATCAAGATACAAACAGAAAAAACAGGAAATGTGTAAAAAAAAAAATTATTTTCAGGACAAAATTTCTTCTTTAGGCATCGTCAGTTTTTAGTGTGACCCCTCTTGGCACTAAACACATATTGAGCTTTTTTGAACAGAATGAAGTAAAAAGACAAATTTCTTTAAAATTAGAAATTAGGATTTAATTTTATTTAGGTTTAAGAGATCCTGCAGTTTCCTGCTATTGCTCAAGTGGAAGGGAAGTTTACCCTAAAAACTTGACACAACAGTTTTTATACAGTTTTTAATACTATATATACATTTTCTGTATTTTCTGGATGTATTCTATTAAAGAAACGGCAAAAACAACAAATCTAATTCTGGCATGGTGGCCTAAGACTTTTGCACACTATTGTATATATATTTATTTATTTAAATAAAATAAAAAAATGCATATATGGTAAGCAGTGAGGCGCAGGTCAATGTATAAACAACCTGCACCCGACCGACATTTTCAACTAACCCGCCAGCAACTAGGACCACAAAAAAATAAAAAAATAAATAGTGTACCCGACCCGCTCCCTGGCCCGCATTTTTTAAAAGTAGTAATTGTTTAAAATACTTTATTTCAAACGACCTGACCGACCGCGGCCCGAATATCATTAAAAATATTTTTGGATGACTCGTAACTGCGGGTGACAGTAGGCACCCGCTCTTTCGGATCAACCCGCGCATCACTGATGGTTAGGGCTGAATAACATGCCAAAAGAAATTTGACACTTAATGTTAACAGATTAATAAATATATAATAATAATATTGATCATTTATTAAAAGATGTTCTACATCGCAAGTATTGATATCTTTCTTGCTTAAACAGGGAGAGACACCTTAAATGGGTTTCGTTCCAAGTCTCACACAGGTAACACATTACCTGTTAACAGGTAATTTATTAACCTTCTCCCTCCGGTCAGGTGAAACGCTCCCAAACACACAGCAACAGGACGTGAGAAAGTACTTTAGGTATGGCAGATTTGCTCAGGTGTTACATGTGTAATAGAAATAGTAGTTTCAGGGTCAGTGGTGATAAAATAAAGTCTGGTCAGGTTGTCCATCGAGATTACAAAGAAAGGTCTATACAAAAGAATGTTTGAACCCTAGGCAAAAACAACAGATTACAAATGTAATCTGACTTAATTCATAACACACAAACAATGCTACGGTTTGTATGTCTTTATTTAACACATCGTGCAAACATTCACAGTGCAGCTTTGGGAAAAGTAAGTTTGCCCTGTAAAGCACTTGGCATTCACGTGAACCGTTGCTTAATGTGACGCATACCTACAACAAAAGAGATTTCAGAACAGCTAAGATTATGAATCATTGACTTAAAGAAATCCATTGTAAATCCAAATGTTCCTGTACTTTTTCCTAATGTTGTAAGTCGTAAGGGGAGATTCTTACAGTAAATATACCGTAGTGTTTACAGTGTATGTGCGTGTACCATTTTCATCATGTCCGCTTGTCTCTGGCGTTCCCTGTCGTGGTTCGTCGTCTGGTGCCTCTGGGAAGATGACGGCAGTGTCCCCTTGCTGGAGCATCTCCTCAACTAAAGCATCTCTGCTCCTCTCATCTTCATCTGACATGCACTCTTCTTTCACTGCAACACATGAAAATAACAACACACGTATGATGACACATGCAGTGCGGTTGTATAATTTACTGTACAAATATAAAGGATGAGTAATTTTAAACAGAGCCGACAACAATGGGATATATCCTCATGATGACTCGCTATTCAACAGTAGGTGAGGCTGTGAACATTTTACTTTCATAACTCACAGACTACTACAAATTTACTTTCAGTTACTTGCAATAAGAAACATTATTTATATGTACTATTAATAGACTTATTATGAAAAAGGCTACTGCTATTTAATTTTTTTAAAGACATTAGAGTGTAAAATTATCCCTGTGATGAGGAACGACTGCAATAAATAAATATTTCATTATAAATTCACAATATCTGATTTAAGAGCACAACCCCAAGTAATAATAACATTGCTTTAAAGGGATTTTTTTTAAAGACTTTTTAAGATGTCAAATAAATCTTTGGTGTCCCCAGAGTATGTATGTGAAGTTTTAGCTCAAAATATAATATAAAAAATTTATTATAGCATGTTAAAATTGTCACTTTGTAGGTGTGAGCAAAAACATGCAGTTGTTGGGTGTGTCCTTTAACATGCAAATGAGCTGATCTCTGTACTAAATGGCAGTGGCGTGGTTAATAGTGCAGATTAAGGGGCGGTATTATCCCCTTCTGACATCACCAGGGGAGCCAAATTTCCGTGACCTATTTATTCACATACTCATCTTTTCACATTTTCTAGATGGTTGAAGCACTGGGGACCCAATTATAGCACTTAAACATGGAAAAAGTCACATTTTCATGATATGTCCCCTTTAATATGTTTAGTTACATATGGTTAGCGATTAAGGTGCTAAAGAGATTTTTCTTCACAAGGTGCTAATTCATGTTTAATTGCTTTTATGAATAATGGGTCTTTAAAGCAAGTGGAAGAGACACTATATGTGACCCTGTCTGTAAAACCAGGTTTCAAAATCTAATTATCAAAATCACATCGGTCCCAGGTCTAAAATAGACACTTTGATTAAATAATGTAAAGAATTTTTAAAGAAGTGAAACAATATAACTCCCTCTTTCTAGGCTAGGAGAAAACGCTACTGAGCATGTGCAGAGTACAAGACTAAAAGTGTCATCACTCTAGTTTATTTGTGATTGAAGAAATTGAGTGTATTGCGATTACCCCTGGTCTCCACTACATTAACTAAATGCTTAGTGGCGTTTGAGCGAGTATAAGCACCATATACGCAGCTTTATGTACATACACCCACGAAAACACATATTAGTCTTCAATCGCGCATTTACCTATTAAAGGCAAATGAAAAAGAAATGACTCTGGTGCAGCTAATTCAATTTCAGGCTTAATGCACGATCTGAGCTCAAGCTCCCCATTAAACAAGCTTCTTTAATTTGAGCAATGTACTCTCCTTGTCTTTCGCGCGTGCGAACGAAAGATTGGCTCAAGTAACGATTGCAAATGAACGAGAGGAGGCTTCGGGAAAAAACTGAACCCTCGGGCGGTACGCTGTTCTGTGCCTTAGCTACGCGCTCTCTCATGCGTACGCTGAAAATGAGTCCGCAATGTCAGCAATTACAACTAATGGCATTCGCTAGCGAGTCAAAACAACATTCGGAAACACCTGAGGACATTTAAAGCATTTGTGTGTCAGAACGATTTAAGAGATGCTGCAATATGTGAGGGAGAAAAACAAAATGAAGACAGTTTTGTTTATGTTAGTAGTCTTTTGCTTGTTCTTTTCTTGCTGTTGTCCTATCCACCTCTGTCAGCCGTGATGTCTCCGTAAGGGATGCTGATTCAGAGTGACACTGTTTATTTGTGTGACAAGTAGGATTTTCTCACCACAGTCTTTAGGTCTGTACAGAGCAGCGCAAATATCTCATCATTTAAGCAGACAACATAATAGAAGAGTAATAGAGGACTATGGTATTTTTTAATCATCTGCATATTCATTTCAACTACATTATTGACATGGGGTGGGTAGGTAAAAACAGACAGATAGGCAGGCAGACAAACAAAGTGGACGGATGGATGATTGGATGGATGGATAGCTAGGCAGGCAGACAGACCGAGTAGATAGAAGGATGGACGGACAGACAGACAGAATACATAGACAGACAGACAGACAGACAGACAGACAGACAGACAGACAGAATACATAGACAGGCAGAAAAATAGACTGATAGAAAGAAAGACAGACAGACAGAGTAGATAGATGGGCGGACAAACAGACAGACAGTCAGACATATGATAGATAGATAGATAGATAGATAGATAGATAGATAGATAGATAGATAGATAGATGGATAGATGGATGGATGGATGGATGGATGGATGGATGGATGGATGGATGGATGGATGGATGGACGGCGGACAGACGGACAAAGTAGATAGATAGACAGACAGACAGACAAACAAACAGAAAAAATAACAGACAGACAGAAAGTAGATAGATGACAGACAGAAAGATAGATAGATGATAGATAGACAGACAGACAGACAGACAGATAGAGAGGATAGATAGATGGACGGACAAACAAACAGTCAGAAAGAGTAAATAGTCAGACAGACAGATTAATAGATAGATAGATAGATAGATAGATAGATAGATAGATAGATAGATAGATAGATAGATAGATAGATAGATAGATAGATAGATAGATAGACAGAAAGACAAAGTAGATAGACAGACAGAGAGACAGACAGACTGATAGACAAAAACAGACAGACAGACAGACAAACAAACAAACAAACAGAAAAAATGAAAAAATAACGAATAGACAAACAGACAGACGATAGATGACAGACAGACAGATTGATAGATAGATAGATGATAGATAGACAAACAGACAGACAGACAGTAGATAGAAGACAGACAGATTTATAGATAGATAATAGATAGATAGATAGACAAAGTAAATAGACAGACAGACATACAGACAGACAAACAGTAGATAGAAGACATACAGACAGACAGACAGATAGATAATAGATAGATTGAAAGACAGACAAAGTAAATAGACAGACAGACAGACAAACAGACAGACAAAGTAAATAGACAGACAGACAGACAGAAAAAAATAATGAATAGACAGACAGACAGAAAAAATAACGAATAGACAGACAGACAGACAGAAAAAATAACGAATAGACAGACAGACAGACAGACAGACAGTAGATAGATGACAGACAGACAGATTGATAGATAGATGATAGATAGACAAACAGACAGACAGACCGACAAAGTAAATAGACAGACAGTAGACCAAAACAGAAAGATACAGTAGATAGACAGATTGATAGATAGATGATAAATAGATAGACAGAGAGACCGACTGATAGACAGGCAGACAGACAAAAACAGACAGACAGAAAGATACAGTAGATAGACAGACAGACAGGCAGACAAACATAAAAAAACAGATAAAAATACAGATTGACAGCTAGATGATTTTACCCTGGTGACTAATTTACATTTAAAGTCATAAAAAACGAATCCTTACATTTGTGAGGTTAAGAAACATGTACATGAAAAAGTAAGAAGTGGCGAGATGGAGCAAGTGACAGTTCGGTTAACTGGCCCGAATCTTTCTCATACGGACTCTGGGTCATCGTGCATTAACTCTTGAGCCCTGTCCAATGAATTCAATGGCAAAGTTTTCAGTAAATCCCTCCCAAAAGTGCATAAGAGGTTTAAATAGTGCTGAAATCAGGGTGTGATACAGAACAGATGATTACCAGAGCTCAAGGCTTTGACCCGTACTATTCAGCCATGTTGTCATAACATCACAACATAACTGAGGTCATGACAATCTCACATTAAATGTGGGCCAGAGGTAGAAAGACGTGAATGAGATTGGTTGAATGAGAAACAAGACACCGTCTATGCTCTGATCTTTCTTACTACATCCTCTACAGCTTTTTCCAAGAAATGCTCTTAATCGTTCTGGACTCAACGGTTTATTGTGCTGCATTATTAAAGTCTTGTGACATCTTGTTGTTGAGTATATTATCCCCGCAGGTCTTACAATAAACTGTCGACAGGGGCAGACAGTGATTATCTTGTGATTGTACAACACACTAAACGCTTCTTTGAACAGAAAGAAATAAGACAGGAGTGGTTGGTATACAAAGCTTAATTCAGTGGTTAATACATACATCTACATGCACATATGACAGATTATAAACATCCTCTTGACCTTCCTGTAATCCTGATTTAGGGAAAAGGGCAGATAAAATGTTGCTATGTGGCAAATCTGTTGGTGCAAAATAATGTCGCCATAATTGACTTCAATTTTTGGATGATAAACTGAAAAAAAAATGATGGGAATTATAAAAGATATTATGCGATAAGTTTCCATTTTAAAATCTGGCTATGTTCTCACCACAGCTAAATGTGGCTCAAATTTGATTTTCTGCTCAAATATGACTTTTTAGGGAGGTTGTTCACATGATTTAAAATGTGATCCATATCAGACTCAAGTCTGAAATGGCAATCCTCACAAAAAACATCAAACATAAAACATTAAAAGCAAACAAATATAGGCAGAGGACACAAACATTAATTCGTCAGAAGAGTGCACGCATATTGTACGCATACATTGTTTTTCTTTATTTATCTTTTCATAAACAAGGAAACAATAATAATCACAATATGTTTAAATTATAAGTTAAAGGAATAGTCTACTCATTTTCAATATTAAAATATGTTATTACCTTAACTAAGAAGAGTTGATACATCCCTCTATCATCTGTGTGCGTGCACGTAAGCGCTGGGGCGCGCTGCGACACTTCGATAGCATTTAGCTTAGCCCCATTCATTCAATGGTACCACTCGTGACCAAACACATCAACGTTTTTCCTATTTAAGACGAGTAGTTATACGAGCAAGTTTGGTGGTACAAAATAAAACGTAGCGCTTTTCTAAGCGGATTTAAAAGAGGAACTATATTGTATGGCGGAACAGCACTTTTGGGAGTACTTCGACTCGGCGCAGTAACACCCTCCCTCTCCCATTATGAGAGGGAGAAGGGGAGCGGATTTTTCAGGCGAGTCCAAGTACTCCCAAAAGTGCTGTTCCGCCATACAATATAGTTCCTCTTTTAAATCCGCTTAGAAAAGCGCTACGTTTTATGTTGTACCACCAAACTTGCTCGTATAACTACTCGTCTTAAATAGGAAAAACGTTGATGTGTTTGGTCACTTCTAACTTTATCTCTGAGTGGTACCATTGAATGAATGGGGCTAAGCTAAATTACTTTGATAATGTATACAAATGATATATATCATACCTGTATATACTCCTGCATATAAAGAAAACTGTATATACCTACATAATTCTACATAAATGCGCATTACATACATTTACACACCTCATATACCTATACAAACACATTTATACTTATACACCTGCGTGGCCACACGTACTTGCATACTCACACCATATGCATTCCTATTTGTAACAACCAACCCTTCATACATTGTATGCTTAGCTCGCGCATCCGCATATAGCAGAATGTAGTATGTAGCCCAGGAGATGCATAGCACTTTGTTGCAATGCCCATGCAGCGAACGTCTTTGTACCCGTACGAGTCAAATACACTATACTTTACAAGGCTGTATGTTCCACTGTGCACGTACGTTCACGTAAAAAACAAACTATACTCCGGGATTTACTGTGTAAATCTCAAATTAGCTTACCAACCAGCACTACATTTCCCAGAATTCAACAGCTCCATTTTTCCTGATTAAAGTTCTGGTGGGGTTTCCATTATGTTATGCTCCCTAGTGACCAATTACTTCATCACCATATGTTCATGCACTTTGATTCAAATACACAACGTAATCCTCCCCAACAGTAAAAATGAGGTAAGCCTAAGACCGTGTTGCTTGTTCCATTATGCCAAGGTACCTATGCTCACCACATAACATAAACGACTCCTAATGCCCGTTCAAGAAACATTTGGTTAAATTACAGGGGAATAAAATGCCATTGTATTGAATTGGATACACTGCATCACCATCCGTGCCTCGGTAATCATGTATTAGTTCATGGTATTTACCCCGTAAAAGACTGAGACGGAAGCATTTTCTCCTCAGTGAATATGAGAACTGACAGTGTGTGCGAAGGAATGAAATGCAGAAAAATAGGAGGCAGGCGAGGGAGAAGGAGTGAAAGTAAAAGCGGAGGTTAAGGTACAAGAAATATAGACGGCGAGACCGCAGAGAGTCAGCCACAAAGTGTCAGGTACTCTAAAACAGCGATGCCTGCCAAGATAAAAAGAGAGAAAAAAGTTAAAGGGAATATTACTGTATGAGGGGTGTGGGGTAGTCTGATTTTGCCGAACCGTTATATCTTCTGACTGCTTTACAACACTGAGCAGCACAATGAATGATGGGTAGCACAGTCAGAGAAGTGTATATAACTCAAACGCGACATCGGCGAATGGAGAACAATGTGCATTACATCCCGACAGACCAATTTCTCTATGTGACACACCTCCTAATGGCTCGTATTTTTGGGTTTCGCGCTGCAAGCCTTTGGCGATGGAGACCGGGAAACAGACTAAGACAAAGAGGATTACTGGAAGAAAGGAAAGGAGAAAATCTTTCGATATTGCAACAGGTGCTTGTTTCAACACAAAGAATTCTGGGAAGTCTTCAGTGACACAATAATTCATTCAAAGCTTTACAACAAGAAAATAACAGGTGGAAAAAATACTACAAAGAGATGAAGGTGCCACGGAAGAAAGAAAGAAAAAGGGTTTGATTGTGAGAGAGCTTGTGTGAAATCCCTCTCTCTTAACTCGGGTTGCTGTGAAGTGTTTAGTGATCTCTGCCAAAAACAATGACTTTCTTCTTCTGAACTTTAATTCGGCAGCCTGACAGAGCATCAGTGAGAGAGGTCTGAATGAATGCTGGCAGAAATTAAAATGAGCTCTGTGAATTTCTGCTGTGTACTTGAAATCACAGCGTAGAAAATCTACTGAATAAAATACTGAGAGGACGAGGGGCTGCTGTGCAAGCAGTTGCTGTGGTTATAGCGGTGGTATTTTACCTACCATGATGTCTGCGTCCCGCAACACTAACTTTAATGCACAATAGCGTCTTGGCGGCTCGCACACAACAGACGACGTGATCACCTATTCCTCTATAAACAACCCCATACTGCGTGCAATACATATTAGCAGGGAACACTGCAGGAATGCTATCATTGCAAACAAAAGAACCTTGTATTGTATCCTTGTCACCCTCTATCAAGGCCTTTATTACACTCATATTTCCTTAAGGAAATACCTGTGCTTGTAAGGCGTCGACTGGGTTATTGGAAAAATTATGGTTTCGATTTGAATGTCTCAATTAATCTTTTATAGAGACAAGAAGGTTAATTTTCCTTTAATAAACCATCAACTGTAGAAGTGTGATTCATGATGCAAATTACAACGCATTGCAATTAAAACACTATTGTGCAAAAATCTTAGACCACCACGTCACCACCAGATTTGTTGTTTTTGCAATGGTATAGTGACTTAATATATTATTTTCAATAAAATCTGTATTTGTATGCAATATTAAATAGCAAAATAAAATAATAAGCTATTTACATTTAGTGAATAAGCTGACGCTATTATCTAAAGCGACTTTAAGGAAACAATAAAGTGATTTTGTCATATAATAGTACAAAAAGTGATTTGTGATCCCTTGCAGTCCATCATGGACCTTTTATTTTCAGCAGAAAGACAGCTTTTAGTGATTTAACTTCATGAAAGTTTAGTTGATATTGTTTGGTTTAATATTTGTATTGTGTGTAAGTACTCGAGGCTAGTGCTGTATCGTTATGCTCACTACTAAGAAATTATAAGGAACATTGTATGTCAATGTTACAGTTCAATGACATCACAGTGGGACAGGGCTTACCATCGTCCCATCTGCCGTCCTGGTCGGCCATCCCGTTATGGTCGTCGTCTGGGGCCACGCTGTCACAGTCAGCCGCATCCAACAGACTTCCTTCCTCCTCCACAATCTGAAGCTTATCTTCATCGTCCGAGTCCGACTGGCCCTCCGGCACATGACTGTAGTTACTCACTGCGTACAGAGACAAAAAAACCCACAACATTTAAACAGTATGCTAAGATATGGAGCCTAGCAAGTTGAAGCTGATTTGAAAAAAACATTCAAGGTTTCTGAAAAAAACATTGGTCGAAAAAGCAGTGAAAGATTAAAGCGAGAAAAAGAGCAAGGATATGCCGAGATCAAAACTGCAACCGACTGTTGATGTGTCAGAGACGACTGAAGAGACAGAGAAATGAAGGGCACTTCAGCGAGTAATTCAATTAAATGCCAAATAATAGGAGCAGTTCCTGTGTCTATTAAGTGAGCAAATGAAACAAGATAAAGAACGACTGAAGATTGAATCAATAAATCAGAAGAATCATTGTGCTGAAGCCATTCAAGGCCAAATGGTCCAGTGTGGGCATAGTGAGATTGTTTAATCAGAGCAACTTAAACATGTGAATTGACAATCAAAGTTAAATGTTAACTGCTCACATTTGTAAGTCACTTTGCATAAAAGCATCTGCTAAATGAATAAATGTTAAGTAATGTCGTTTACAGTACAGTTATAGATACAAGTACGAGCCTTTCTGAAAGCTGCGAAGTCATAGTCTAATTATACTAAAGAAGCAAAACTATAGTCACCCAATTAAATTACAAAAAAAAAAGAATTTATAACACTCTCTCTCCATCTTTAAGGGGTCAAAAATGGTGTTGATGCATCAGGCTAGATGGGACACTTAAAAAAGAGCACTATTTTTCGACAGAGCCAGTGTTTCCAGAGGAATCAATCCACGATTTGGCTGCCTCTGTGTACTAGGCTTAACACACTGAAAAAATTACACACTTCAGCTTTAACATTTAAATGCCTATTTACGTTTTTGACCAAGAGGAGTGACTAGGCGACCTCCTTTCTGCAGCATGGAGAAAGAGAGAGATAAAGCTAAAACGCCATTGATTTTCTGTAACAGGCCAGACGGCCCTAATTAGTAATGTGTGTGTGTGAGTGTGTGTGTGTGTGTGTGTGTGTGTGTGTGTGTGTGTGTGGAGAGAGAGAGAGAGAGAGAGAGAGAGAGAGAGAGAGAGAGAGAGAGAGAGAGAGAGAGAGAGAGAGAGAGAGAGAGAGAGAGAGAGAGAGAGAGAGAGAGAGAGAGAGAGAGAGAGAGAGAGAGAGAGAGAGAGAGAATGAGAGAGAGAGAGAGTATGAGAGAGAGGGAAAGGGTGTTTTTGCATGCTAGACTAAGTGTGATTTGACATACTATTAAAACATGGGATGACAGAGTGGTAAGCTCACCTAACAAGTTCTCATTCGTTAGGGGGTAAGTACTGGCAGAAAAGGACACTAATGGAACGCGAATAAATCATGATGTGGTTCAATGACCAGTTTTATAAATCCAGCTAAAAGACAGAAGGGAGACCCTTTCTAAACCAGCCACAGGGAACAATGTCCATCACATTTTTACATTTGCAAAATCATAAATATCGCATTTAAAAGTAAATAAAATAGTTACTCGGTTGGCCAGTAACTATGTAAGGACCTTTAATAAATTTAAATTAAATTAATGAATGTTTGACCCTTGATAAATAAAAAGACAATCTTAAAATTGTCTGCTAAAGACAACTAATAATAACACAATACGTTGCTTTTGAGCTGTAGCATGACATTGGATGTCACTGGCCCTCCCAGATAAGGCTGCTGTCTCACAAAGTTCTTTTCTCCACAAGTGGATTTTTGGTTTCTTGCCGCTGTCACGCTGTTGGCTTGCTTATAGGGAGACTGTTGATATTAGCTTATTAGCGCAGCTAAACGTTTTGTAAATTTTGTCACTATAGCTTTTATTGTAATGGTCCCGCTACAATTGAACGTTGTTATTTCAATTTTGTATGTGTGCGGTGCTGGGGTGCACTAAAAGTCCCAATGAAATCAAAACTGACAACTCCTATTTTTTAAGAAACAATTTATCTGTGTATTTTTTATTTATTTATGTGCTTTCATAAATTTAATCAAAATCGAAAAATGTACTTCTGCCCTCTTGTGGAGATCATTCTAGTCATTTTCTATATCCAATCAAAACATATATATATATATATATATATATATATATATATATATATATATATATATATATATATATGTGTGTGTGTGTGTGTGTGTGTGTGTGTGTGTGTGTGTGTGTGTGTGTGTGTGTACCTGGTAATTATCACGTTGTGGGGACCAATTGTCCCCACAAAGATAAGAATACCAGTGTTTTTGTGACCTTGTGGGGACATTTTGATGTCCCCATGAGGAAACAAGCTTATAAATCAAACAAAATGATGTTTATTGAACATGTCAAGTAGTAGAAGGGTTTCTGTGATGGTTGGGGTTAGGGAATGGGGCAGGTAAGGGAAATAGAATATACAGTTTGTACGGTATAAAATGCATTACGTCTATGGAATGTCCCCACAAAACATGGAAACCAGAATGTGTGTGTGTGCGTGTGTGTGTACTGTGCCTAATAATTATGTATATACAAATACACACATCTATGCAGGTATAATTTTAAGAAAAAAATCTATTTATATAATAAATATTTTATTTATAAATTATATAAATATAAACATGTATATTCACATGCAAATATTTCTTAAATATATACATGCATGTTTGTGTGTGTATTTATAAATAGTTATTAGACACAGTACACCCACATATTTTATGTAAACAAAAACGTTTATTCTGCAAACGATTCGTTGCGATTAGCCCTAATTTATTTGTATTAATGCTTTTTTTACAGTGTTGCATTCTTTTAAGAAGCTTTACATGAAATACAAAAAAAGATAACACAGAAAATGGGAAATTCATTAACTCTTTCCTTTTGCAATGACAAGTTTTTCTGGCAATCCACGACTAAACGTTAAAGGCGGGGTGCATGATCTCTGAAAGCCAATGCTGACATTTGAAATCACCAAAACAAACACACCCCTACCCCGATAGAATCTGAACCTTCATTTGATAGACTCGCCCCACACATGCGCAACACAGGCAACGATGTTGGCTAGTAGACACGCCACCTTACTGCTGATTGGCTACAAGTGTGTTTTGGTAGTCGGCCCGACTCCCTTTTCCAAAGTGTTTTTCAAAAATCAAGCACCCGCCTTTATGCTGCCCAAATTAAATTTCACTCAAATTAATAATAATAAGGATGATGGGCCTTGCCCTTGTGTCATGTGCGGTGTCATTGAATCAGGAGACTGACTTGTTTTTTGTATATGAAGCTATGACACGATAAACTACGAAGTCAAAGAGATGTATTATTAAAATGAACATTATGCAAGAAAGAGGCAGTGTTTATCATTGTAATAGATGGCAATGCTGATGATTGTAAAGCAGGTGTATGAGTTTTTTTTTTGGCAGGGAGGGGAACGTAAGGTGGGCCAAAAAGCCCTCCTCTCTCTTTCTCTCTCTCTCTCTCACTCTTTATTTCTCTCATGTGCACTCGTTCTCCGTCATTCTTCTTTTCCACTCATCTAAGTACCTCTCTCCGGCCAAATCAATTTTCCTGTGAGAGGAGCAAAGTCAGCAGAGGGGTTGGCCATACAAACACACACGCACACACAGACACACACGCAAACACACACCATATCACTTCTGCTGGCCTTATCTGGCACATTTACATTCAGCTGATTTTGTGTTTTTAACCAACACTCTCGCTCAATCTTCTTTTATTTCTCTGGGCTGTGCTTTAATTTTACACCTGTTGTGAGCATGCACATACACAAACATCGTCATTTTCTCCATATCTCAATTCATCTCCGGTGTTCAGATCATGGATCATAATGAAGTGCTGCAGTGTTTCTAAATGCACAATATTTTTGAACGGGTCTTCATATGCAGCAAGCTTGAAAAATGCTGTCTACGCCAAAATGAAAAATCGTAAAGATAAACTCATCGCTCACTAGCCACAAGTCCCGTCAAACCCTCCCGAGTGATGTACAGATCACCGTGACAGTCAATTCGGTGTCCTGTGAAGGCAACGCTACGGCATCAATCCCATCAGGCTGTTCAACCAAGGGAAGCAAGCGGTGAGGCCAGTCAGCAAAAGACAGGAGTAAAGGGACGGTGGTGAGTTTGTGAGCTCAGAGTGAGTGATCCATAACAAACAGCCACGAGCCATGTTTCCACGTTCCACATGAGAGATTTCATTACAGCCTTCGGGAGGTACACACAGGAAAAGTGACTAAACAAACGCCTTACAGAGAAAAGTATTGCTCACATTATGCCAGTGCTGTAATCTTAAACTGCGTAACGGCACGGGTAGAACAAATTGTACAAAACGAAATACACACAGCGTAAAACATTATGATGAGAGAGGTCAGCGTACAAAAACACAGAAATTTGCACTAATGATTTAAATTTCCCGGCAGAAAAAATATTTAAAACTACACTATACAGTGAAGTCTAAAGTAGTTTAAACTGGTCTTGTTGTAAAATTAGGTAATATAAGTAACATTTTTAAAAAGCTTCATTAATATGGCTGAATGTTTTATATTTTGGGGTTTACATTTTAATAACAATATCTGAGAATTAATCACAATGTGATTGTTCATCTAAAAATGTGCCAGCCATGCATATCACCATTAATATCTCAAGTCAGCATTTAAAACCATTAGCTTAATGAGTCTACATTTCTATTGGTCAACCACTTTCCAGATTTGCCTCATCTATGGATTTTACAATCAACCCATAGTGTAGTAATATGCTGACTGAGCAAAAAATGACCTCAAATCTGCTCATGTGTACCTGTGTGATAAAGCCTGTTTTCAGTACTCTAGAATACTATCTGTAAATGGGATCAAGATTAAATCCATCCCACTGTCCTGTAATGTCCTGTTTCAAGCTCTACAACAGTGAGACATTCAATCGTAAGTTTAGTACATTTACAGTAAGAAAATGTTTGGCATGGATTTCATTGCTTTTAGTTGCACTTAGACTGACCTGCCATTAGGTTGCAATATATCATGTTATAAAATCGAGCTTGAGATGCCCAATGCCTATGGCACTATAGTGACATATCTCAAGGCTCACTGTAAACCTCCAAAAACAATTCCTCCACAACTTCCAATCATGTAGCAAGGTACAAACCCCAAGGTAAACAATGATGCGAGTTATCGTTTCCAATGTAAATTTCTTTTCTTGGACTAAAACAAACACACGGATTGTAGGCATCAGTTTACTTCCTGTTGACGTGGACACAACAATCATTATCATAATTCCTCCTGCTTTGACTCATAGCCTGTAAGTTAACTCCTGTTAGGATTGCATTGTGCGCAAATCTTTCAAACGTGGTAAGGAGCGTCACATTTCGGCTATTCAGGTATTCAGGCCAATCACAACGTGCAGATTAGCTGGCCAATCAGGGACACAGAGCTTTTTTAGATTGATGAATTTGTACAAAATCAAAGTGTCTGAGGAAAGCAGTATATCTGGAGTTACGGTATATACGGTATGTGGAAAATATTTTTTTTAACCTTAAACACACTGTATTATACCAAATACACAAAATAACGTTTTTTAGCAATGAAATAGGTGCACTTTAAATAATGGATTGAACTTTCTTCCATCTAGACGTCAGCTCAGATAAGACACACGAAACTTTAAGGCAGACGTTATTGATTTGTCATTTAAGAAGGTGAGCTGCAGGTTTCCCGTGAGTCCTTGCAACTGAGAAAATTGTCATCTGTTACTGTATACTGAATCTTCATGTTGTGGATATTTAGCCACAAGCAACTGTCATGATGTCATTCAACACATGCAAAATAAAAGTTTGGATTGGTGGATTAACATCCTCTATTGATAGGTAAAACAAGACTTGTCCCCCTGTTTCTAACCCAAACTCCAAATGAACTATCCCTAAAATATTTTTAACAGGTTGGTAGGAATATTTGTCAACCTAAAACACAGCCCTAAATATGTCTCTTTACTGTAAAATTATTTAAATTGGTAAGCACTTAAAATATTTAAAGGTGCAATGTGTAACTGTTTTGCAGGGTTCACACCAGATGCGGTAGAGGCGGCAAGCGCGAGTGATTTACTTGTTAAGTCAATGCAAAGACGTGATTAGGCATCCTGTGGCATGAAAGGCGCATTCCGCACGAATTGAGCGTTGCTGCGGGAAACGCGCAAGTTGAAAAGTCTGAACTTCGGAGGGTTACCGCGCTGCGTTAACCAATCAGGAACTTGCTGTAGTAGTGACATGATTACAGGAAGCGTGCAGAGTCTCAGCGGAGTCGCAGAAGCCCTTCCCATGACGTGAATTTCCGCGTGAATGTCTAGAATTTCATGCATGGCTTTCAAGCGCAAATTAAGCGAGTAAACTCAAATGTTCAAGCGTCCAACTACGCGTGAATAGCGCGTTTTTGCCGCCTCTACCGCGGCTGGTGTGAATGCACCATTAGAAAGATCTCTTGACAGTAATGCAATATAATATACATAACTATATTATCATTAGTGTATAAAGACCTTACCAAATGAACTGTATTTTTTCACTACCTTAAAATGAGCCGTTTTTATCTACATATGCAGGATCCTTACATGGAAATTGCTGTCATGTTTCCACAGTAGCCCTAAATGGACAAACTGTTCTACAGAGCGCGTTTCGTCCCTACGTTGTCTCGACCGATGACATGTTTGACCTGTGGCAGCAACCGTAGCTTCTCTATGCGTTTCGAAATTCAAGTCAGTTGCAATTTGCAATCTCACCACTAGATGCCACTAAATAACACATAATGTACCTTTAAGTTTTGTCAACATAAATGTTCTCACTTTAAGTGAAAAATGTAAGGTAAAAATTATTTTAAAAATGACTTCAATTGGTAACACCCAAAATGTAACCTTTTTACACTTAAAAAAAAAAATTAAGTACATTTTTAAGTTAATCCAACTTTTACTTTTTACAGTGAGTAGTTTCTGAAGTCATCATCTGATTGGTTGATTTCTTTACAGAGACCTGACTATAAACAAAGCTCAACTGTGATTGGCTGCTTTGGCTCTCGCTGCTATGGATTCCAGACCTTCTGCTGCCTGACTACGCAAGACTAACCCTAACCCTAAACTCTAAATGACTGATAATTGCCTACTTCAAAAAATCAAGCTTAAGCATTTCACTACACTGCAACTGTGAACATTGAATGTTTTGAAAACGTTAATCTTCTGACCTTTTATTTGTTTGCTATCTTGACCAGGCAGACAGAATCAGTCAGTAAGAATCACACGTACTTTAAGAACCAACTGTACATTAAATCCTACCGAATGTGTCTTTTCTACACAAGGGTTGTCTCAGCAGTATTACTCACTGTATCCTATGGTTACGAAAATAATCACTGGGGCCTACCTATACCTTGCTCAGGATCCTGTTCGTGGGATTTATCACCTAATAGGGGCACAAGAGCACTAAATTACAGTGTTCCCTCCACCTTGACAGTTACATTTACCTCCCAGAGTTGTGAGCTTGTGAGCCCTGCAGCACCGCTGGTCTGTGTTTCACATTCGTATGGAAAGGAATTGGCTCTATACCTGCAGGACACTTACATATAAAAACACAAAGTGGGTGTTCTCCACAAAAAAAAACATAACTTAATGGCTTGTAATTGGGTTTCCATTGCAAGTACAGTTGTCTTTTGGGCTTAGGAACAAGTTTCTTTCCAAAGTTGTCTTTGAAGAGAGAAAATTGGTGCTTGTTTAAGAAGCCGGCTTCAGTAAGAATGGATGGTTGGGTTTTTAGTTTTGTTCGTTTGTTCATCTAGGATCGAGAGAGAGAGCTTCTATATCACTCCTCCAGGCCTGGTGAGAAAAGCTATGCCTGGAATGTCCAATCATAACACTCTCCCTGAGTGTCTCTCTCCATAACTGCAGATCCCTTTCTCAGCCTTTCTTACCTTCACTGTAGCGTTTCAGCTGCAGAGACTAATTAATGGGGTTTGTTATGTCAAGAATCACTATTAGCATTGCTAATGCAAGGGTAAGGGATGTTAACCAAATTTCAGGGTGTGACTCCTGATCTCCTGATTTATTTTACTTTCTAATCAGACTTATGATTTCACCTGGCTTACAATAAACTACACTTATAGGTTTTTTAAGGAACCACAGTCTGACTAATACCATTTTTGGATATTCTATATTTAAAAGCATATAGAAAAAAATCCCACGGAAGTCTGTCTAGGGACCAGAAATAGACTTGGGGGCGCTGTCTTTTGATTTGGTCCAAAAGCAACCAGCTGAACTAACCGACATGAAGCAACATCCTAGCAACCAACCAGAACTGCATGGCAATACACAAAAACACACACACATGAAAAGAAAAGCTTTGCAACGGTAAAGCAATTCCCAGCAACTCTAGCATTGTGGTGGTACGTGGACATTTACCCCAAAATTTCATAAAATTATGAGCAATGTTTGTAAGCATCAATCTAAGGGAAGGGTTTTTAAACTTTATGATGCCAAAAACCCCAAATATGATGAACCTTTTTTGAATATATAAGCTAAGTTTTATGTATAACAAATATAATTGGGTATACTTTAAGTAATCCTACATTTTCAATTCAAATGTTATTTGTTCTACAGCGACTTTCACAGTAAATATTGCTTCATATCAGTTTTTTTCAATGAATACTGCCTTAGGGGGGTGCACACCAAAGCTTTTACGCCGGCGTTGTTTTTTAATTGTTTCCAACAGAAGTGTGACGTTTTTAAAAAAGCCAGCAGCTAGCATTTTTTTCCATGTTGAAAGTCAGCGCTCTGCATTTTTTCTGCGCTTAGGGGGTATGCACACCAGCTTTTACACCCGCAACCGGCGCATGTTTTCAATTGTTTCCAATAGAAGCGCGTTTTTCAAAACAGCCAGCAGCTGGCATTTTTTTCCACACTAAAAGCAGGCGCTCGGCGGTTTTTCAGCGCTGAGCATCGAGAGTTGAAAGTAATTCAACTCTGGGTGAAAAGCTCTGCTCGTCAATGTAAGTTCTCACACGGCCGTCCACAGTGGAGGAGGGGCAGGACAAATATCACAACAACCAACCGGCTCACAGCTTAAGTATCACAGCTACCAAAGCGCTCAGCTGAAGAATGCTGGCGTCCAGCTGAAAAAACAGCTGACATTCAGCGTCCTCCAGGCCTTTCAGTCATGTAAAAAAGCTTTGGTGTGTCCCGCCCCTTAGCGCAGAGTCGAAAAATATTTAACTTTGGGTGAAAAGCTCAGCTCGTCAATATCAATTCTCTATCGGCCGTCCAATCACAGTGGAGGAGGGGTGGAACAAATATCACAACAACCAACCGACGCATCGTGATAAACAAAGCAGAAGTATCACAGCAACCAAAGCAAACAGCTGAAGGAAGCTGGCATTCGGCATCTGCCTGCCGTTTTCAGCCGCGTTTAAAAGGTTTGGTGTGAACACCCCCTTACAAACCGCAGTGTGTTAGACAGAGGGTGTGAAATAAAAAAGCACACTAGATACAAAAGAACTACTGTCAGGGCTCGAAATTGCGACTATTTTGGTCGCATATGCGACCGAAATTTAATCTGTGCGACCATAAAATATATATTGGGAGCATTTGTGCGACTGCCCATTTTGTTGTGGTGGGACTTGATTTAGATTGTGATGCTGCGTGCTGCTGTCCCAGGTTCAGTGTTCTCTCCAACGTTACATAACCAATCAAATTTCACCATTAAGTTTTTGCGTTTAATGAAGACCGCAGATTGGCTAATATGAGCGTCAGTCATTCCTTGTTGCCGTGCTACGTTGGTACGTGAAGCGCGAAAATTTGAAAAGACGAACCGCAAGCATGACGAGAATGAGCCGATTACAGCCAATGTTACTACTGTAATTAATGACGACGATCCGGATTCAAATGCGACTCCACCACCGAAAAGTAAGACTTGACGTTAAACCTTTCGGAGAGAGTGGCTTAAAGATTTTGAGTGTCTCCGCTATGAAAATGCCTCGATGTAACTTACTGTGTTTACTGTAAATCCCGTAAAACGGCGTTGGTGGCAGAATCAAAACATTTTAAGCGCCAGACCTTGCTTAAACATGGCAAAAGTGCCAAACACACAAGAAGGGTCGTGACAAATGTGTTCATTATTGATGGAGACACCGACCTGTCTGTCAAAGAGTGTTTGACAGTGTATGTGTGCATGCGATGGTGAATGGACATCCGACAAACATCCTTGTGGTCCATGTTTATGTGGAACACGACAATGATGGTATGTTTTTGTTGTATTTTTTAAAACATTGTCTATTTAGTAGTAATAGCATCCTGGTAATGCAGTTATCAATACCAATATTAGCCTTCTATATTATGGTCACTATTGTAATGTCTCAATTAATCAGTGTTTTAGGTGTTTGCTAGATTTTTTATTGTAATCTTAATCATGTTAATGCTGCTATACTATTTCAACAGCATTTGGGTATTCATTTAGGAATCTATGCAGCAAAAAAATTAATAAATAAAATAGAAGACCAAATTTCAAATCCTGGCCATAGGATGTGTAAAGCCCGGTGGTGGTGTTATATTTTTAATAAGATAAATCTATTAACATAAACATTGTAGTTGTGGTGCTTTTAAATTTTTGGATGGATGCGCCTACATTTTTGCTGGTGCTCCTAACTCTTTAAAGTTGGGAGCACCAGTGCTACCAATTAAAAAAGTTAATTGTTATAAACAATTTTGAAATGTATTTAGTAACAAATGTGAGATAAACCTAATTTTGAAACCTAAAATAAAAAACAATACTTTATGTCTTTTCTCTGAAATTTTCCAGGGACACCCAAACCTTCTGGAGGCCCCTAGGGGGTACATTAAACAACCTGAGATAAATCATCCTAATGGATGTCTAGTCAAAAATGTTAATACTTGTAAGTTCTGAGCGTGTATGATAACGTGGATGCACCAAATCAGCATTGGAGGAACAAAGACACACCCTGTGCCAGAAGTGAGCTATATATAAACCAAAGCTATAATACACCCAAAAAACACACATCTAATCTTATCTCAAGCTGCAAATGTGCCCGAAAAACAACAACAACGCAAAACCCGTATGGGCCATAATGCATGTTGTAATGCTTATTACGTGAAAAAAACTTTCTTTTCTCTGGCAAACACACATACAAACAGTGTCACAGACTTGAAACCACATCCCCACCCAGCATTCTTTTCTCTTCTGCAGACACACAAACCACAACAAGACAGAGTCATTACATCAAACAAAAGCCTGTCACCTCACACATCTCTGAGCATCTATAGAAAGTCTGCAAGCTCACTCCAGATAACAACTCAGATTCTGCGTACGGTCCCCGGCCGTATCTTTCTGTCTCTGGAGGGGTGGGTTTCAGTCATACAGCTGAATTTGAGTCTGCACAGTCGGCTCTGTGCTGTAGGGGGCAACCTGTTCCCAAAGAGATGTCAGTGAGGCAACAGAGGCAGATGGACAACTGTGTGCCCCAGTTTGATAAGCATCCATGTGATGCGAATCTCTTATGTCATATAGTAGTAGAGATGCAAAAGAAAGTAGTTGTGGAAAATACAGAGTCTGTATAAGGGGCAGTTCACAAAATTCTACTAGTTAGACAAGACACAGCCCAGATCGGATAGATCAAGGACAACCACAAGGGCTCAGAGCATGTCTGAAATGTGTTAATCTAAAGGCTGAACTTTAAAAACTGAACTTCAAAAAAAGTGCATGTTTTCTTCAATTCTATGTCTCATTCCCCTCACCCTCACATGCTTTTTCTTGCCTTTCCTTCACTTTGTGTCCTTTAGGAATCATTACACAAGCTACTAGTGCCACAGATGACAGTGGCGACACTTGTCCTGCTAAATGCGTCTAACTTCACAATTAACCTAAAAAAAAACATATTTATTAATTTATTATTTAAAGGAAAACACCACTGTTTTTTTATATTTTACTATGTTCTTACCTCAACTTAGACTTATTAATACATACCTATCTTTTTTCAATGCGTGCACTTCATCTGTGCACACCGCGTTGTGAATGTATTAGCATTTAGCCTAGCCCCATTCATTCCTTAGGATCCAAACAGGGATGAATTTAAAAGCCACCATACACTTCCATGTGTTACCTATTTAAAGACTGTTACACGAGGAGTTACACGAGTAAGTATGGTGGCACAAAATTAAAATGTGGGGATTTTTTAAGCGGAAAAAAATGAAGAGCGGAAGAGCACTTCGGTGCACAGTAACATCCTCACTCCTGACTACTACCCCCTCGCTCAAACTTCCATCAATATTACTGCTCCCAAGGTCGAAGTGCTGTAAACTAAGTGCTCTTCCGCCATACAATATAGTTCTCATTTTTTTATCCGCTTCAAATATTGCCACGTTTTTTTGTGCCACCATACTTACCCGTGTAACTACTCATGTAACAGTCTCTAAATAGGGAAAACATGGAAGTGTTTGGTGGCTTCTAAATTCATCCCTGTTTGGATCCTTTGAATGGGGCTAGGCTAAATGCTAACACATTCACGACACCCTGTACAAAGATTAAGTGCACCCATTAAAAAAAAAAGATATGTATTAAATCATCTAATTTGAGGTAAGAACATGGTAAAATATTGAAAAACGTTGGTGTTTTCTTTTAAGTCATTGCTTAAGACAACAATACCACAAAAACAAGCAAGAATCCCCCAAAAGTGTAGTTTTATTGAAGGGTAAACAAACTCGTCAAATAGGGATTGAACAAACAATATTATCAATATACAATTGTTGAAAGGCAGACACAGTTCCAAATAACGAGACTCACTAGTAAAACACTATTTCCGGTAAGGATCGAGTAAATATCCAAAAACTGCTGCAAATCGTTTTGACATACTTCAGACAGGAAGTGACATCATTTCGCACATGCGCGGTACAAATTGTTTCCGGTACGGATCAGTTAGTGACATGCAATATTATCAAGCCAATGCTAAGACGTTAACTAGTCGCAGCAGGTCGCCTGGTTCAATTCATTAGGGAGAAAGTATTCAACACATATCGCTAATGCTAATATCCCTGCTGGAAAAACCAGCATGGGAATGATGCTGGCCTATGCTGCTTTTTGGCAGGGATTTTTATAGAAAAAAAGGAAAAAATAATCATGTGAAATATGTGTACCAAGAATATGTGTGATGCATGTGTATGTATGTTGAAGTTATGCATGCTATTTGCTTGGCCTTCATATAAGAGTATGTGTGCATGTATTTTGAGCTAATCTTGCTCAGCTCAGCTTGGTTCTTCTAAATAAGGTCAGAGAGCGCGATCGTACCTGCGCCATGATAACAGAGCATGCAGCCTCATCTGTGCTGTCGATGCGTCAGCTCTTACTTTAGTCTGTTTACGTATGAGGTGAGACTAACCCCATTCACGGGCATATAACACTCTCTCGAAATATAACTGCCTTGTGCGCATATGTATGGTAAATGACCAAGGACTCTTAACAGATGCTTTAATCCAAAACATTTAATCTATACATTTAATTAGTGTGTCCGTGGGATCGAACCCATTACGTTTGTGTTACTAACCAACCATCAATTAAAATAACATGTTAAATTTGAAATTAAGAGAAAGAAAATTAAACTAGCAGTGTGTTTGTGAATGTTACCGGAGTCCATTACCTGGTAAAAGTATGGTTGGAATGTTGCGACACTCGTGCATTATCAGAGCCTGTTTTGTGTCTGCGCAATCCTAGACTTTGTGACTGCATGCGTGTTTGTGCTTCACCGTTGTGTAGTTATAGAGGAAACATCTGTTGCGCAGAGCCTGCTGGGTAGTCAGTCCTGTACCTGTTTATATGGCTCACTAACCTGCACATACCCTTTTACAGTTTCACTACCTTTCTCTCTCGCTCTCTCTCACCTCCCACCCGTTTCTCCATCAGAACTGCCATCCTCTATCTGAAAGTCTGTTACACGCTTGTCTTCATAAACAGATAAAGCAAGATTCATTGCCATCCATGGTACACATGCTGAATTTAGGCTCTAACATATATAATAATAGACTGTGTTTGGGGTGGGAAAGTCCCACCATCATCATGGTAAGTCTACCAAATAAGAACACTGACAAAATATAAAGCCCCAAACTGTTGTTTGAGAATACACAGACGTGACCACACACCTGTGTCAACAGGAAATGGGGATTTCTCTCGTGCATACACATAACTGTAACAGATTAAACGTTAAAAAATTTATTCATTTCTATCTTGACTAAGTGACTAATATTAGCAGTTGATCTTCATTCATTTCTCACTGCATCCATTCTTTATAAACCACAATGATGTTTAAATGCCATGTTTTGGTTCATGGTTGATTGACTGTTGACTGTTTTTTCATGTTTCATGATGGATAAGTGCTTATACTACATACGTGATGTGCTCACAAGTTTCTGTTCACTTTAAATGTGGTTACAGCAAACAAATTAATGGTCTTTGACCTTGTTTACACCTGTATATGCAGTGCTGAGAGCAGACCTTAATAGCATGCTAAACTAGGTCATATAGATCATTGCAATGAGAGATTTATTTTAATAATCTTAAAGAGCACCTATTGTCCGATTCATGTTTTAAAATTTTCTTTGGTGTGTAAGTGTGTATTAGTACATTAGTACAAGAAAGTGAAATCTGGAGCTACAAAAATTTACGGTATGTGGAAAATAATAAAGCAATAAACCCCAAGAAGCAGTGGGTTACCAGTGCATTTTATAACAGCTAAGGGGCGTTGTTAGGCACGACGCGAAGCGGAGTTATAAAATGTTATAAAATGCACTGTAACCCCACTGCTTCGAGGGGGTTTATTGCGTTTATAAAACGGTTACTTCATATGCATAACGTTAGCGGGATTTTATAAAATAAAACACAAATAAGTTGTAATTATATTAGTACAAATATTACTCTTCCGCCAAACAAAGTAGTTCCTCAGAATCAAGTGTGACTGAAACAGAGCGCAGTTACCAACCAACACAGACGCAGCAAAGACACAATGAAAATATGATTTAAGACTGTGGTGTTTATTTTATAAATCACCATTCATCTAATTTATACATTAACATTTATATTGTGCAACTGTTGAAGTGATGATCAAATATGCTTGGAAGCATGCTGAACTCTTTTTTGCCACCCAGTTTAAGTTTAATGCCTTGCAGAAAAATGATCTTCTTTAAATAAACATAAAATATCAAATGAAAGAACAGACCATCCGCTTTCAAAAAAAAAAGAAACGTTTCATCCTACCTTCATATGTTCTCTTATCACCTCTCAAATTTTTTAGCTAAAAGCAGAGATAATTCCATTTTTGTGAAGAACTTTAGTAAGAGATCAGATTCAAAGCCATCAAAACTTACACGCCGTGTTTTCAGTGTTGAGTGAATGCGTCAGTGTTTAAGTTGGGTAAGATCGCCACCCAGTGGATAATAGCGGACGTATGAACTTGATTTATAAACTCCTCAGACAACGTTTTGTCTTTATCGACGAGATTACTCAACAATATTTATTGACAGTTATCTGGATATCGCCATTAATTGTGCAATTGTAGACAAATTAAAAATATGATTAAAGACTGTGGTGTTTATTTTCATAAATCAGTACGCAGCAACAGTGGCGCAGTGATACTTATGTAATGTGGTCTGAACCGTGAGGTTACCGGTGTATTTTATCACGGCTTAGAACGCGTTTCAACCAATTTAGAATGAAGAATCAGAACTGCCCGTTTTATAATGTGTTTTTTTAACCATAAACCACACAAACAGATTGTATTATACCAAATACACAAATTAACATTGTTTTTTAGCAATGAAATAGGTGCTCTTTAATAATACAGGAGAAATGCTATCACCGGAGGGGCGCATTTTCAAAACAATAATGAAAGATTTAGATTTATCAAGAGGCAAAATCTGCAACTAAACATGAGAAATTAGCACATGCAACTCCCCATAATGTGAGGTAGGTAACCGATCTGAGCGTATTTCTGAGGGAGAGGCTTTATAGAACCAGAAACTCAACTGGCGTTTTTTTTAGGTGAATAAAAACAGCAGTGTACCATAAAAGTAAAATATGTGAAAAATAATTTTACGAAACCACAAGACGATAGTTCAAGGAAACATCTATGAAGTCCATTAATTCTCCTGATCTATAATAGAGAAACCTCTGAACAATGACATTTTCCTCTTGGTACAACTTTACTCTTTTGTGGTTTTTCCAAGAAGATAATAGCGTCTGCTCTCTCTTTCACATACACACTGTCCAAAAGTTTAATCTACGAAATGATCAATAAAACGCAAGTGAATGAGCCATTGAAGTCTAGACAAAACATCGAACTGTCTGTCCATCTGACCAGCTCACCCAAACCACACACTCACACAAATACACATTTATTTATATACACTATTAAATCAACATGCATAATGATTCAGACATGATTAGTCATTTTAAAAGCATCTGAATATATTTTTACTCACAGGACATTTCCCAAAACATCAGCTGGCATTGTCAGATGACACTTCACCAAAACATTTTGTCTTATTTAAATTTTGTGTCTAATAAATGTACTTAAAAAATAAAAGAAGCAATAAGGCACTCAATGTCATCCTATATTGTAAATATAGTTTAGACTGGAGCATAGTATGTTTAAATACATACCTATCTTTTTCAATGCGTGCACTTAACTTTTTACAGCACATTGTGAATGTGTTAGCATTTAGCCTAGCCCCATTCATTCCTTAGGATCAAACAGGGATGAATTTAGAAGCCACCAAACACTTCCATGTTTTTCCTATTTAAAGTACACTGTAAAAAATACTTTGCTGCCTTAAGATTTTTTGTTAAATCAACTCAGATTTACATGTCATGTCAACAGATATGAGTTGTCACAACTTATAACATATAGTTGAGAAAAGTCAACTTAATTTTATAAGTTATAACAACTCACCTGTAGTTATAACAACTCATCTCTAGTCAAGATAAATAATAGTAAGTTGAAATGACTTGTAAATCCGAGTTGAATCAACAAAAAATTTTAAGGCAACAAAGTATTTTTTACAGTGTAGTTACACGAGTAAGTATAGTGGCACAAAATAAAACGTGACAATTTTTTAAGCCAATAAAAATATTGTATGGCAGAAGGGAAAAAATTGCCACGTTTTATTTTGTGCCACCATACTTACTCGTGTAACTGCTCATTTAACAGTCTTTAAATAGGGAAAACATGGAAGTGTTTGGTTGCTTCTAAACTCATCCCTCTTTGGATCCTAAGGAATTAATGGGGCTAGACTAAATGCTAACACATTCACCACGCGCTGTACAAAGATTAAGTGCACGCATTGAAAAAAGATAGGTATGTATTAATTTGTCTATGTTGAGGTAAGAACATAAAAACGAATTGAAAAACGTTGGTGTTTTCCTTTAAACAATGCAAATTCCCAATATGGCACAGCCTCTGATATTGCTTAAAGCTGCGGTCGGCAACTAATTTGATCATATTTTTTGGTCATATTCACTGAAACCAACACTATGCTCCGATAGAACAACATAAATTAGACTGTTTAAGAAAAAACCCCGCGCTTATAGCTCCACCTAGAGCCTGTTATTTGTTTTGCAAAAATCCACCGCTCCCGGTTCATTTGGTCCAATCAGCACAGGCCGGTTCATTTGGTCCAATCAGCGCAGTGCTGTGTAAAATCTGCCTGTCAATCACAGTACCTGCACGTGCCACAGATCCCCCCTCCCCCTCACGCGCGTTACAATATCACGTGCATCCGTCTGAAGTTCACAAGTGTGTTGGATTAAACGCAGCGTAATGGCGAAGAGAACTTTCACTAATAAACTTCCGATTCCTCAGTTAACAACCAGAGCTAGGAAAACAACCAATGAAAAGAAGGAAACAAAGATAGAATCGGACCAGCATTTAAAAGGTGGTGGAAACTACGAGATTTTAAAGGGTTCAAGCTGGATGCAGAGCTTGTCACATTTTATCTCGACAGGTAATTGTGCTTTATCAACCATTGATTGTATTTCGGAATGTTATGTAAGTAATCGAAGTATTCTTGCTAAGTATGCGTTCACAATAATACTGGTGCACACGCGCTGACGAGAACGAGCTCGAGGGGAGGTTGCTCGATGGTAGTGGGGGAGGGACATGAAATCGTAAACATTTGGAAACTGCTCAATCCTCCAGAGTTGCCGACGGCAGCTTTAAATTAAATAACTTCCTCTACTGATTTGATTCCAATTATTGTATACACAAAATTATGTCTAAACTACTTTAATTATTGGTTCAGCCTCAGGACACAAACCGAATCTTAACCTGTCAGTCACGAAATGAAAATGCAAGTGAAAATTTAGATTTGATCAGTTTCACTTCATCATAATGTAAATGCATATCTTTCTAAATCTGTAATGCGCATATGGTGTGGTTTCCGGCAGGGTTTAGATTAATCCAGGACTATGCCTTAGTTATTTTAGGACATTTAAGTAGTTTTTACAAACAAAGCTTACAATACTGGTGTGCATCTTGCGTCAAAACAATGGCACTGATATAGATATGTCAGTACAAGGTGTTTTTAATTTAAGGCATCTTAAACATGCATCTTAGTCTGTGACTAGGATAAGACCTGTCCAGGAAACCACCCCATTCAGTCACGCTGTGTTTCTGAATCAGTCCTGTAAAAATCTGTCACATACTTCTAGTTGGCACCACAACAAGTCCCTCTCTATAAATGTACCTCTCTGTTGCTCATTTTAATAACCACACATATCTCACCCTGAGACGCCCAAGACCAACACCTTAAACCGGTTTAAACCAGTCTGTGGTCCACACCGACATGAGGCCTGCCCGCAGTCTCAGCTGTTGAATTGTAGGAACAGGTGAAGTGTGCAAAAAGGATGACTATTCTTGTTAACAGGACGCGTAAATGGGGGAGGGAGAAAAATTTAAGCTCTCTCCTTCCGACCTAAAATAGCCCAAATAACAGCATTAAATTGTATTTGATCTACGAGAGATCGGTCCGTGGATACACACAGCGCCAATAAAACTGTTAATGACTTAAAAAGACAAAGCAGCCCTGTCAAAGTCCATATTCATCTGGACAGAGAGCTCGCTGGAGGCAGATCCTGTCACACACGGTCACAGGAAGACTGAGAGAGAGGCTGCTCAGATTCTTGTATTTAAAGGTCAGGTCTCATAAAGCTGATCATTCAGACAGCCTGACACTTACAGAGGTGAAGAGATGCCACAGGCACACACACACACACACATTCACATACTCCTACTAGAGGCAGAGAGATGAGTCAACAAAAAAAAACAACCTCTGAAACTCTCCCACGTTACGTTCAGAAACAGCAGAGATCTGCACATTTTACTCTCAGTTTGTTTCAGCAACCCGTGCCGCTTGCTCCATAGTTATTTCATATACAGTATTTTTAATCAAGATTTACATTACTTGATCATTGACCAATATCTAGAGACAAGATACTATATGTAGCACAAATCTCATCTCAAATATGATCAAATAATGTACAGCAACATCTAGCACGTGAATCATTTTTAAAACCTAACAAACGTAACCCTAAACAACTAACTCAAAGATTCTTCGAGCTGTGAGATGGTAAGACGGAGGGCCAGCAGGGTGTCTTGTTCCTGGGCATTGAGGTGGGATTGAGCCCCCCGTCTCCTGGAGCTCACTGATCCATCCAGTGCTGCTCCATTACACACTACTAAACGGGCAGAACAGCAATCACTTACACAATCACAGGCAGTCGAGATCTATCCAACCTAACCAACCATGAGAGAGAGAAAGTGTGTGTGCTGAGAGAAAGAGAAATAAAGCGAATGTCAGTGTAGTCACTAATTACGAGAGGATCAGTTGCCCTGTTTTTGCTTTGATCACATTTTTTCACATAGATTCCCATGCATACTGTACGTGTATCCAGCACTAGTTAGTCAACATGAAACTTTCTATTAAATCATTATAGTTTCATAAAGTGGCATAATTTCATATGTAGGGTGCGGCTTGATTGTATCCAGCATGATTTGATTGGCGTTTCATATCTAAACAGAGCTAGGTGGAAAGAGGGGAGGAGTTTAAAGGATTAGTCCATTTTCTTAAATCCAGATAATTTACTCATCACCATGTCATCCAAAATGTTGATGTCTTTCTTTGTTCAGTCGAGAAGAAATTATGTTTTTTGAGGAAAACATTTCAGGGTTTTTCTAATTTTAATGGACTTTAATAGACCCCAACACTTAACAGTTTTAATGCAGTTAAAAAATGCAGTTTCAAAGGACTCTAAACGATCCCAAACGAGGCATAAGGGTCTTATCTAACGAAACAATTGTCATGTTTGGCAAGAATAATATGGAAAAAAATATGGACTTTAATACCACAACTTCTCGTCTTCCTCCGGTCCTGTGATGCACCAACGCGACCTCACGTAATACGTCATCACGTCAAGAGGTCACGGATGACGTATCGAAACTACGCTCCAGTGTTTACAAGTGTGGAGAAAGAGGACCGTTCTGACATTGTTGTATTTTGAATGATACTAATTAATGTCTTTGTGTCAGTTTATTGTTTAAAATGCTCCGCAAATGTGCGTTTCATATATGTGGCTCGTCACACAGCCGGAGGAAGAAGAGAAGTAGTGGTTTAAAAGTGCATATTTTTTATTTTTCTTGCCAAAAATGACAATCGTTTTGCTAGACAAGACTCTTATGTCTTGTTTGGGATTGTTTAGAGTCCTTTAAAACTCTGCTTAAAAAAAATGTTAAGCGTCGAGTTAAGTGTTAAGTGTTGGGGTCCATTGAAGTCCATTAAAATGAAAAATAAAAAAATGTTTTCCTCAAAAAACATTATTTCTTCTCGACTGAACAAAGATAGACATCAAAATTTTGTGGTGAGTAAATTATCTGGATTTTTTTAAAGAAAATGGACTAATCCTTTAAAAAAATAAGAGGTCTTGGTATATATTTTGATAACACATTGTATTTATAATATACATTAATGAATTATGCAAATTAAGATATTTAATGTACTGTTTGATTTCATCTCAACTGACCTGACAGCTATATGATGTCACAAGAGATGTACACTGTATTGACATATTGGAGCTTCTTCCTTGTTTGTGACTGTGTGTCAAAGAGAAAGATGTACACTGATAGCTCACTGAAAGAAATCAATGTGTACACTGACAAACACCTCAATGTAAAACAACAGTGATCCTTAGTTTCACCTCACATTTACTAGTGGGATCCCTGACTTAGACAAACACACGATGCAACAAAACAGTTTGCTTTAACACCAGACTGAGTGTAATTGTTGACTTGTAGTAGCATAAACTTTACTATTGAACGGTACACACTGATATTTTTCTATTAGCCAATGCAACCCTGAATGCACACACACAACTCTGTTTTACTTTAGACAGTACATTTAAGATTTAGGTGCTTGTGTGTATTTGTTGTATACACTTTGAAGATCCCTTGACTTCAGGAAACTTACTTATGCTGCTTTTAATAAACACAATGGGAGGGTGTGACGCAAAGCACTGCAGAAAAGTGTGCGTTTGTGTGTAGTGATTGATGGATGGATTGTCCCTGATTCCCCCCATAAGTGCAAAGGAAAAGGTAAAAGAAAATAGGAGAGGACTAAAAGACTTTGATCCAGTCCCAGAGGCAGTTTCACTTATAGGATAAAAACATAAAAGCAAACAAAAACATCTGTAAACTCTCAGCATCCTATAATGTGCTTAGACAGGTGGCATTCTTAAGAGTGCTATTATTTAGTATACTGTAACGGCATTGGGATACTTTCAAAATTTAAACGATGTGTTCGCATCATATTGGAATTACAATGTATTGTGTTCTTTTTGTTTAGTTTTGAGAATTGTAAAGGGCTCGTTATAGTTGTGCGTAGGTCCTACGGCGTAGCCGCGGTGGCGTAGGTTCCGGGTCGGTTTTCATTAATACTTTTGCGTCGTCGCCCGTGTCGACGTGAAAACACGCGCGCAGACTGCTGGTGGTCAGTATTCACGCGTGTAACCACAGTAGCAGCGCAACCGTCAAAGAAGAAGAAGCTTGGCAAGTTAACCCACAAACAAAGAAGAAACAGAAACTTGTTGTGTATGATTTGAGAAGACCAGCAATGATGGAAGTAAATAAACACCGACTTTTGTTGCAGTTTGAGTTAAATCACTCCTCAACTTGGCCATTCTTTGTTTTTACCGTCGCAAACGGAAATACCTATGACACAGTTTTTTTTACCTGACAGGAGGGGTTCTGGTGGACCAATCACAGTGCTTGTGGTCCGCGTAGAACTGATGCGCTGTAAACATTTTTGGGAGGTGCACGTCAGGCTACGCAGAGCTACGCACAGGCTACGGAGAGAAATAAAAAATTACGCCCGACTATAAATTGGGCTTTAAGAAGCTTTGTTCCTGAAGCTCAACTGATAAAGCATTGCATTTACAATGCAAAGGTCATCGGTTTGATCACAGGTAACAAACATAGCTACTGATGCACTCATAAGTCAGAATTCTGGGCCGAAAATGAAAATTCTGGATGCCGAAAAACGTCTCGGTTACGGATGTAACCCTCGTTCCCTGAAGGAGGGAACGGAGACGTCACGTCGTGACCGACGAATTGGGAACTCGCTTAGAGAGACCAATCTGCTTCGTATACTACTAAAACGCCAATGAACTTGGCATTGAGATATTTGCATAATGCTGGCGCCGCCCCGCCAGGTGCCTTTATAAGCAGCAGGTGCAAATAGGGAAATTAGCTTCTTTTCGCTGAGAAAGCCGGGAAAATGAGACCGGCCAATAAACAGCAGGTGGCAGCACCTGTGGCGACGGGACGTGACGTCTCCGTTCCCTCCTTCAGGGAACGAGGGTTACATCCGTAACCGAGACGTTCCCTTTCAGTCGGTCACTACGACGTCACGTCGTGACCGACGAATTGGGAATCCCTACCAAAACGCCACTAGGGGCTGACCTCTTCCAGTGTCTGCGTAAAGCCCTCCGGTTCCACTTAAGGAGGAGGAGATAGGTTTTAAGGCAGAAGGCCGGGCACTAGATGTTCCTTTAACCCCACAGAAGTGCCAGCGACTGGGAAGCGCCCTACCTGAGCGGGATAGGAACGCTGCGGAAGCCACCGCCCGTCTTAAGGGCTAATGGTGGGCGAAGTCAACCGTAGTTGAGGAATAAAGACAGCCGTGGCTGTGTAAGCAAAGCAGTGCTCTGCTAAGGGAAACGTGGGCTGGTAGGATTAACCCCACGGAAAAATACTCACAAAGGAACCCGGTGGGACACAATGTGGAGCCCGAGCCAGACACGTAGGTTCGCGAGGATACAGCTAGTGAAAGGCTGACAGCCAATGCTCCGCAACAAAGGCTGCCAAGGCAGCGGAGGAAGAACAATTCAAACCATTACGCATTTTTGTTCTGAAGGCCTTCCATACTGACACAGTTATGAAGCATCAGTTGGAGGCTGCAAGCCGACCTGCGAGACTGTTCCCCGTGCTCCCCCTGGTGAGGAAAGAACACGAGAGGATACAGGCTCGATACGAACACTGTAAAATCTAATGAACGTATTAGGTGTCGCCCAACCAGCAGCTCTACAGATGTCTGTTAGCGAGGAACCACGAGCTAAAGCCCAAGATGAGGCAACGCTCCGTGTGGAGTGCGCTCTCAAATTAAAGGGGCAAGGAATACCCTGAAGATTATAAGCCAGGGCGATAGTATCAACTATCCAATGAGACATCCTCTGCTTAGTGACAGCTTTCCCTTTCTGCTGGCCACCATAACAAACAAAGAGCTGGTCTGAGGTCCTGAGGCTTTGCGTGCGATCCACGTAGAGTCGCAGTGCGCGTACGGGGCACAACAAAAGCCATGGTTGGGTCTGCGTCCTCCGGGGGCAGCGCTTGCAAGCTCACCACCTTATCTCTGAAGGGAGTGGTGGGAACTTTGGGCACGTAGCCTGGTCTGGGTCTCAGTGAGACAGCAGGACCAAACTAAAAGCACGAATCGTCAACAGAGAATGCATGTAAATCCCCTACTCTTTTCATGGAGGCCAATGCTATCAGGGTCAGAGTTTTCATTGATAAAAACATCAGACTGTAGACTGCAAAGGCTCAAAAGGGAGACCTGAAGGCTTCAGCACCATGGACAGGTCTCAGGCGAAAGAGGGAGGGCGCGAGGGGTTTAGCCTGCGAGCGCCTCTTAAAATGTAATAATTAAATCATGCTGGCCAACTGATCTGCCGTTGATAAGTGAGTGATAAGCAGAAATAGCGGCGATATCAACTTTAATGGCGGAGGGACAGCCTACCATCTAACCTATGTTAAAGATATAAAAGCACAATGTTAATGGGCATTCTCTGGGGTCCTCGCGTTTGCGAAGAGCACCGGGTGACGAAAAAGGTTTCATTAAGCGCGTAAGCCCGTCTTGTGGACGGTGCTCGAACCGCGTCGATGGTGTTAGATACCGCTTGCGATAAATCACCTAAACCTTGCGCGCGCTCAACGACCATACATGGAATCCCACAGGTCGGGGCGCGGGTGCCATAATGTGCCCCTTCCTTGAGAAAGAAAGTCTTTCCTCAGGGGAAATCGTCAGGGAGGGGCTGTCGCGAGGAGCATTAACTCTGAAAACCAATTCCTGGTAGTCCAGTACGGGCGACTAATAAAAAGGCTCTCCTCGTCCTGCCTGACTTTGCACAGTGTCTGCGCAATAAAGCTCACTGGAAGGAATGCGTATTTACGCACCCCCCGCGGCCAGCTGTGTGCCAACGCATCCACGCCGAGGGCAGCGGTTAGTGAATAAAATAGGCGACAGTGGGTATCGTCCGGCGACGCAAACATATCCATCTACGCACAACCGAACTTCTTCCAAATTAGCTGGACCGTCTGGAGGTGGAGTCGCCATTCGCCGGGGGCGCAGCTCGGGAAGCGCGTCTGCCGCTGCATTAGCGAACCCGGGATGTAAATGGCACGAAGGGACCTCAGATGCTTCTGACTCCAAAGGAGGAGATGACGAGCGAGATGCGACAGGTGACGAGAGCGCAAAACCGCCTTAACGGTAAATAACGCAACAGTCGCAATGTTATTGGTGTCGGCTAATACATCCTTCCCTCGCATCTCCATAGCGGAGCGTACAAGTCCCAGATATACAGCGCACCGCTCGCAGCAGTTGGGGTGCTATGCACACCCCTGAGACTGCAAGCCCGTCATACGTGGCTGATCATCCCGTGCTGAGGGCATTGCAATATACAGAATGCCAGGAGACCCCTCAGGGGCACATCTTCTATCGGAAATGCCGGGTCTACCACGGGGAAAAATTGAGATGACACGCAGGTGTAATGTTTACACGGTGTATGTCGGTGTGCCACGCTCTCCTCGAGACTCGATCGTAAGCCAACGCTGAAGCGGTCTCATATGAAGCAGCTCGGGCGGATGTCACAGCCGCAGCATGCTGTCATATGTCCAGGAGCTTCTGAAATTGTTCAGAGGGACCGCGTACTTCCCTCGAATTAAACCGAGGCAAGTCAGAACTGACTAGGTTGCGCGCTCTTATAAAACACGCCAATTAGTCGATCGAGTCTTATTTCCATACTGAGAAAAAGGATCCTCTGCACGGGGCAAAGTTGCTCTTCCCCAGTCGACCTGAAGACTTAAACGAGCGAGATGCCGAAGCATTAACTCTCTGTGTTCGCGCACGTCTGCTAAGAACGGGCTATTATAAGTCGACGTACATAAAAGCAGAATGCGAACAACGCTCTCTCTCTCTGATATTTTAATGCCGTGACTAGCACACGGAGACACGGAGAGAGAGAGACAGCTCGAATGGTGTACTCAGTATTAATATGCCCACCCACGACGCAGAGCGAAAAAACGGTCTAAAGCGAGGGGAGATGGACACATAAAGTACACGTCTTACAGGTCTAAGGCTGCAAACCGATCTGAATATTGAAATACGAGCCTCGGCGTTATCATCCAAAAAGAACACCTTCGTAGAGCCGGTGCGTAAATCAAATCGATCGTAACCCGCCGCGTATTTTGGGTACTATGAGATAAAGGCTGGAAAAACCCTATCATCATCATCATCTCGGTAAGAGGGACCGGCCCGAACATCCTTCGCCAACAGGATATCGACTTTTGCACGCAGTACATGTGCATCGGACGCTTTCACCACAGTGAAACGAAAGCCCGAATTTTGGGGAGTGCCGGATTCGTAACCGAGGCGGATCGTGCGTAAAACCCAACGAAACGGGCTGGGAACTGAAGCCAAGCACCCAGGCACCGTACGAGGAGAAATAACGACACTACCGAAGTACCCGCGGTGGGGCAGCGAAGCGAGACAGGTGGGACTGCCGGTGCGTCTGCTGTGACAGCATAAACATCTACAGTATGTGTGTGTGACACTGACCTGAGCCCGCTGAGGGTAACGGTCATCTGGTCTCCTCTACGGAGAGCGCAGACTCCGATGAGGGTGCTGGTGGTCCGGTCTCCTCAGCGGAGAGCTCGGACTCCTCAGGTCACCCGCTGGCGATAGAGGAGAGGTAGGGGAGCTGGTGTGTACCCGCTCACGGCTCTCTCGATCCTCCGGAGACCTAGAGAGGGAAGAGGAATGCACTCTTATGTGTGGTTAAGTGGGTACCGGCCGAACAGCCGGTGGAACATATGCAAACCAAGGATTTTCCACCCGACCCTCTATCGGGGGAAGGAGCTCCATCTCCTGAAGAGTGATCCTCTGCCAATCCGGGTCGCCCTTCACTGGCCACTTAAACTCCCGAATTTTACGGGAAGCGGCTAAGCGGGCGGGGCGAGCTGCTGACGACCGGTTCCCCTGCGCTGCCGAGATGGGGTCCGAGGAGGGGAACGGAGGTGGTCGCCGCAGGACGCCGACGGCGAGAGGCAGACTGAGGAGCCGGCGTGGTGGACCAAGGGCAGCTCTCTTCCGCCGGGGCATGACCTAGGAGATCGCCTCAGTCTGCGCAGCGGAGCTGTACGACTCCCCTGGCTCGCCGAAGAGGCCGGTCTGTGAGACAGGAGCATTCAAGTTGTTCTCGTCTGCGTCCGTCATGTCAGCCAGACACAGCCAAAGGTGGCGATCTTGAACCACTGTGGTGGACATCGCACGACTGAAGGTCGCGGGCTCCCTCGTAAATCCTTGTGAGCCTGCAGCAACGTTATTGCGTGCAGGGCCGAAGCCGCCTCTCCGGCATGCCTGATGGGCAGCGTCCGTGACCGGACAACTGTCTACAAACACGGGAGGAAAGGGTTGGGTGGTCCCTCCAGGAACGCATCCCGCTCCACTGAAGGGGTCCCCGCCCTTAGCGGCTCCGTTGGTGAGGGAGGTGAGGGGTGAAGCTGAACGGCCGGACGGCCGCAAATCACGTCAGCTCTTCGTGCCGTCGGGAAAGAAAGGCACAGGAGGAGAGGACCGAGAGGCCCGAGCAGCTCCGAAGTACCAATCATGTGGGCGGGACGGTTCGGGCGGAGAGGGGTTAACCTTTCCAACTCTACCGTCTCCGCCGCTCGCGGGCACGGCCGCCATCTCCGGAACGACTCTGCCTCGGAGGAAAAATGGACACCCCTCTGATGCTGCAGAAGTGACGGGACCAGAAGGAGGTCCAATGGATTCGGCAGACATCGTAGAACACGACTCTGCAGTCTCCACCGGAGCCTCAACCGGCTGAGGATGAGAAGGCCGGTAGGTGGAGGACGCATCCTCCGTCCTACTCAGCGTAGTGACGCGAAGGGCGCCCTGCGAGCGCTTGACAGCCGCACCATGGCGGCGTCAGCACTGCAAAGGCGCGGACAGCGTTCCCGTAGAAACGACAGTCGTCTCCGCAATCCAAGAGGTTTATGCTCTCACAGAGAGAACAGAAACTCTCCACGAACGCAGCCCCGGAGTGCTCGATGCCTGAGCACGAAGACAGCGCTCGTGACCGTCACTGGAACCCTTACACTTCTCGCATCCAAGATCGCACGGCGAAAAGCTATCCTGAAAAGGACGCTGATCTCCGCATATACGAGAGAGTGGCTGCCTTTAACAAGGCACAAAGCTCTCTCGTATCACTCTTTTAGGGAAATTCACTCAGATGCTTAGTTGATGAGCGCACAGGAAGGCAACGCACACACTAAACTCAAAACAATAAACAGATGTAGAGCCGTGGAATAAGCGAAGCGTCCGCTGTGATACTGCTAGTTCAACCAACTTCAGCAATCAAATCCCAACAGAGTAAAGTAGCTTCTCAGTAGCAGATAAAGCCGGCTTTCGAAGCGAAAAAGCTAATTTCCCTATTTGCACCTGCTGCTTATAAAGGCACCTGGCGGGGCGGCGCCAGCATTATGCAAATATCTCAATGCCAAGTTCATTGGCGTTTTAGTAGTATACGAAGCAGATTGGTCTCTCTAAGCGAGTTCCCAATTCGTCGGTCACGACGTGACGTCGTAGTGACCGACTGAAAGGGAACCAAGTTACTTGACTGATGCAATTTAATTTTCAATGGTTGAAATTCGGTGCATCACTACACATGCATAGCTTAAATGCACTGTAAAAGTAAATTTGGATAAAAGCGTCTGCCAAAGGCATAAAAGGCATTTGTGATTATAATTTGACAACTAGGGTTCCAACGGTATTAAATTTTCACGGTATGATAATCGTCTCAGAAACTACCACGGTGTTCATAGTTTCACGGTATATGGTATTAAATTATTATTATTATCATCAGCTATAATGACCCTTAAATGAATGAAAACAGATATGGTTTTTGGTTGAACATTTGGTTTATTATATCAAACTTTTTTAGAAAAAAAAACTTTTAAACGACAAGAAAATGCCATCAAGACTTTTCTCAAGACAGTTCACTTCAGAGGTGCATTTATATAACAGCTTTGTGTCCGAAAACAGATCAGCCGAAAATTAAACACATCCGTTTCCGATTTATGGCCGATTTTCATGACTGGATTTCGGAATTCCCTCTGCATCACGGAAATAATACTGCTTTAAATTATAAACAAAACACACCTTTATCTGCACAGAGGGATGTGTTTGCGAATATGGTAGCACAGGTTTGACGTATTTCCTCCTTTCGCAGCCACTCTTCGTCCACATTTCTTGCAAACTGGATATCCATCTTTAAGGACAACCCGCGCTCATTTTTGGGATACCCAAACTATTCCCATACTGCAGATTTTAACTTTTTCCGAGCGGGTATAGAGGTTAGAATTTGTAGTCTCTGGCTCTGACATATTCTCTGTTGTACATAAACAAGTGGAATCTAGCAGTCACGTGAAATGAAGTTGCATACAGTATGCGCAGTAGCGCAGGTGAGATCTCCTTTATTATAATTTTTTCCAAAACCGGTAATAAGCAAATGTTTACGGTATGATAATCGTACATGTTAATATCATGGTATACCCCCATACCGGTATACCGTTACAACCCTATTGACAACTCAGACTTCTTCCCATAGACTGCAAAAAAAAGGCGTAGTGTCCATGACGTCAACCGCAGGTTTGTAAAGAGCATTTTTGAAGCCCAAAGTAGGCAGAGCCTGCCGTCACCATCTTGGCAGCATGTTGCTTGTAAACAACCGAAAATCAGCAAAGAGGCAGGAAGTGAGTGAATCTAAGGTGACAGGGTTGCTGAAACCACGCCTGCCTAACCCGACAGTAGTGACAGCAGCGGCAATTCTAGTGGTCACGCCCTTAATTATCCAGAACTTTAAGACTAAAATATAATTAAACGGATGAAAAAATGTACCCCCCTAAATCACAACATTAGTTTTCATTAGGTTTCATCGGACAAACACGCTTTGTCACGGCTACGTGTCTGGTCGGAACTTAACTTCGGGTTTCTGTTTGTTTAATGGTCTGACTAGTAGCTAAAATGAACTCTGGAACAAATACCTCATCGAAAATAACAAATGCTTTGGTTTCCTAAAGACAAGGGGAGATGGCGATCATGGCTCACCGCTACGTGAAGGGAGGTTTGGCAGCCGGTTTGAAGTTAACATTGTATACATTATAGTACACATTTTACACAGCAACGTAAGCTCAGTGTTGTTTTTATATGCTTTAGCTATGAAAATATGAACTAAGGTAATCTACTAGTTGTTTATTTTGCTTGTTATCAGAAATAAACTCCTCTAAAAGGACTTTGCTGTTATTGATTCTTAGCGGAGTTTGTTCCACGACAAGCCTTTGTTAATGTTATTACTACTGGAACCACCGTCTATATAGACCAAAAACACTTTTAGTACCAGGCTGTAAACATATTTATTTCTGCTGTATAGTTGGACATTTGAACATGGGGATTGACCTACTGGAGCCAGCCTCTAGCGGCCCGTTGATGAATTGCAGTTTAAGTCACTTTGGTATTGGCTTCACAACAGAGACCGGTATGTTGCCCCTTGCTTCCTTCGTGTCAAATAAAAACAACTAAAATGTCAGCGACTTTATTCAAAGAGTTTATTTAAAACACATTATCGTACATAATTTTATTATAGATAATGTTACCTGATGTATTGCATTTCTGCATTGTCATTTAAATGAATAATTTCCTCATGCAAAGATGTGAACAGTTCAGAGTTGAATCGCTCAGTTACCGCCTTGTAATTACGGAAATGTTGATAAGGGAAAATCTATAAACAAACCTGATTTGGAAGCACAGAGTAAAACAACATGTGGCTCTTGGAAGGGAGGCATTGTTTGCCTTTTAATTATTTGATAAAAACGAAAAGGAAACGGAAATCTAGCGAATATGCAGATGAGTGGCGCAGTGTTGCGGGGACGTTATTTGTCAGGAATGTGAAGCATGCTCTCAGTCTCATTGGGCTAATGGCATTTGATTTTTGTAGCTAGGCAACACTCCTATGCGTGACATTTACCTGCCAGACCAAATAACCAAATACAAAACATTCACATACACATGCGTGCATTAACACATGCAGATGTGCATAAAATCAAGGGCGCATAGAGAAAAGAAATGCAGAATAGTCTTTGTTCGTCCAAACGTGCAGTCTAAACACACACACTTCATCATAAAAATAACAAAGTATGAAGATCTTTATCAGTGTCACTGTTTGCTCATGCAGCAGAGACACCACGGTGAATAATACTACATAGATTATGTAAGTTATCTATAACACCCTCCAGCACGCAAACACACCACAGGCACCTAATTCGCACAAATTGGAAAAAAAGACATCGAATGGCCTAATAGCTTTCTCGAAGGATTGCGTTTGGTAATATTTTCTCTTTAATACTCTGTTTAAACACACATGCAACAATTAGTGGAAAATAATACCAAAACACTACGGCTCTAAACAACCTCTTAATCTGACAAAAACAAACAGAACATCAGATAAACAAAACAGATTAGAGATTACAAACCTCTGATTGCATCTCCACATGCACACACACACGCACGCACGCACGCACGCACACACACACACACACACACACACGCACACACACACACACACACACACAAACACACACAAACACACACACCTGCGGGTTTACAGCAACAATCAGGCACAAACTGTCAGCATAATGATTATTACTCCAACACATGATCTCTGTACTATAGGCCTGCATTATAAACATATGGTGATAGCAATATTCAGTAACAACATGCATATGGCTTGGGGGGAAACTATGCCTCCCACCCCATCTTTTAACCCCTAATATTATCTTCAACCCCATCTTTAATCAAGAGAGCTTTTTCCTTTAATTCTAGCTTATATACATACAATACATTGACCCCAAAAATATTTAAACACATATGGCGCTTAAATGTAGAAAACCAAAACAAAGTACAGCAATATGTTTTGACCAAAAGTCCTAAAAGCTTTTGGTTTCTCCTAGTAGTCAAACTTCGTGGAACCTGCCCATAGTTTATGTGACAAACTACTAGTGTACACCTGTGTTTACGCTGCTAGGAAACTGACTTTATACATCCACTAAAACTGTCCTGGGATCAGTTGGATAAATGTAATCACTAAAATGGCTTAGAAAGTTTAGTTAGTTCAGGGTAAAGCTCTGGTGCTGTTTGTGTGCAGATGCCACTTGTTTAGTATTTATGTTAAAGGTGTCATATGATGCGATTTCATGTTTTGCTGCGTCTTTGGGGTGTTAAAAGCAGTTTGCGCATGTAGAAGATCTGTAAAGTTGCAAAGATTCAAGTCTCAAACCCAAAGAGATATTCTTTCTAAAAGTGAAGGCTTATCCACGCCTTTACAAAAAGGCCTCATTTAAACACACTTTGCACAACACTGCCCAAATGTAACTTTTATTCTTACTGTAATAAAGTAAGAATAAAAAAGACAAAAAAGTGTGCTTTGGGAGATGATATTCCAAATATGGTAAGGGGCATAACATTCCATAGCTGGCCAATCAGAGCAAACAGTGCTTTTCAGAATGATGAGCTTCAGAGACTTAAGGGGCGTTCACATTATAACGATAACTACAAAAAATATAGTTTTAAAAATCGTTTTGTATTAAAGAGAATAAAGGAGTAATATAGTTATATAGTTAATATTAGTTACACTGCAAAACATGACTTTCTTACTTAGTATTTTTGTCTTGTTTTCAGTACAAATATCTAAATATTCTTAAATCAAGATGTATTTTCTTGATGAACAAAATGAACTAAGAAAATATGTTTAGTTTTTAGACAAAAAAAAATTGTGAATTTGTGCTTAAAACAAGCAAAAATATCTGCCAATGGGGTAAGCAATTTTTCCTTGAATTAAGCGTTTAAGAAAAACGTAAACTTATTTTTAGATTTTTTTCTCACCTCATTGGCAGATATTTTTTCTTGTTTTAAGCACAAATTCACTTAAATTTGATATTTTTTGTCTAAAAACTAAATGTATTTTCTTCGATCATTTTGCTCATCAAGAAAATACATCTTGATTTAAGAATTTTTAGATATTTGTACTGAAAACAAGACAAAAATACTAAGTAAGAAAGTCATTTTTTCGCAGTGTATCATTACACTGCAAAAAATTATTTTCAAGAAAAAAAAAACTTGTTTTCAGTAAAAATATCAAAAAATTCTTAAATTAAGATGCTTTTTCTTGATGAGCAAAACGACCCAAAAAATAAGTCTAGTTTTTAGACCAAAAATATCAAATTTAAAGGTGCCCTTCCTCTGTCGTTTTTATTGCTTTATACTGTTGTCTGAGGTCTACTCATGACGTTTGCATGGTTTTTACATCCAAAAACATCAAAAGCAATAAGTAATAGGCCATTTTGTACCCTGATTTTGAGGCTGGTTAGAGAAATGATCCGTTTTAATGGGCGGGCTGCATTGACGACTTGGAAGTAAACGCCCACTGCTATGATTGGATAACAGTTTTTCGTTTAAACTAACTTTCAATTTAATCTCATGTGTAATCAGTTTAATGTTAAGTGAGTGTCTTAAGACACAGTGTCTTTTTTACACACATAATCATAAACCCTTTTGACACACACACGCGTGTCTTTTATCGTCAGTTTAATGTTAAGTGAGTGTCTTAAGACACAGTGTCTTTTTTACACACATAATCATAAACCCTTTTGACACACACACGTGTGTCTTTTATCGTCAGTTTAATGTTAAGTGAGTGTCTTAAGACACAGTGGCTGCGTCCCAAACAGCATACTTCCATACTATTTAGTAGGCAAAAAGCACTACTTCTCGTACTCTTTGCCTACTATATAGTATGGAAGTAGGCGGTTTGGGACACAGCGAGTGTCTTTCATACACACATTATCATAAACCCTTTTGACACACACACACGCTTGTCTTTTATCGTAAACCCACGCACAAAAACACACACACACACACACACACACACACACACACACACACACACAAGCGTCTTTTACATAAACCCTTCGATGCGCGTGTAACGAACGCACAAACTTTTATTACATTCGATGCGTGTGCATCATGAATTCGCGTGAATCGCGTCCCTCTGAAGAGAAATCCTGGCCGCAACTGATAACACATAGTACTAAAGTGTTTTAGTTTTACTCACACAAACTCGCGTGTCTTTTATCATAAACCCTTTCAAAGCGTGTGCAGCATGAATTCGCATCCCTCGGAAGAGAAAACACCAGCCGCCACAGTGACACATAAGACTTTACTCACATAAGCTGCGCCATTCTGTCCGGATCCAATATTGATGGAGGAGCATTGCTTTTTAATCGCAGTCTCTCTTCAAATCGCGTTCTTCTGAACATCCAAACATGTAGCAACTGTTATGATTCCCTCGTTTAATAGAAATGATGTCTCGACTCTCGACAAAAAACAATGGCCCGAATATGGTACGGTTGGCGTTTAGCCATCCTTGCTGTAACTTGTTATGAAAACTAACTCAACTACACGTAATATGTGGGTGCGGTCTCAAGTTGAAGAGCTCATGAATAGTAATGACCTCGATCAGTTCCACGTCACACTGATAAGCTTTTCTAACTGACCTGATTTCTCTGCTTATTTCTTTTCAGTGGCTAGAGCTGACAGAGGAGGTGGAAGTTAGTTTTCACATTCACGACACAACACAAACACATATGGACCGAACACATATCAAAAAATACAAGTAAAAACGGTTTTATGTGGAAGGGCCTCTTTAAGTGATTTTGTGCATAAAACAAGCAAAAGAATCTGCCAATGGGATAAGCAAACTAACTTGAACATTTTTCTTAAACACTAAATTCAAGAAAAATTCAAGAAAAATTTGCTTACCCCATTGGATTTTTTTCTTGAAAATCATTTTTTGAAGTGTATCGTTAATGGTATAATTATCGTTAATGTTATAGTTATCGTTATAATGTGAACGGCCCTTAAGAGGAACAACAATAATGTACAGAAAATACATTTTTTTAACTAAATGCATGAAATAATGTTCTTTTTAGCAATATGATCTCTTTAAAATTCATACATTTCTTATATTTTAGAGGTCACATTTAGGGTTGTAACGGTATGAGATTTCCATGGTATGATAATCATCTTAGAAACTATCGCGGTTTGCCGGTATTAAACACATTATTATTATTTTTTTATTATTATTATTATCATCATGACCCTTAAATTAATAAAAAACAGATAGGGGGTTTCGGTTGAATATATGGTTTATTATATTAAACTTATTTGGAAAATAACACACTTTCAAAAAAAGTAAACTGTGATTCTTTTTTTGATTCTTTTAATTTTATTCTTTAAAATAAAATGATAAAATACTCATTGAAATTCTCTCAGAGCTGCTCTGGATAAAAAAAATTTTTTTGCAGCCACTCGTCGTCCACAATTCTTGCAAACTGGATAACCATATTTAAAGACAACCCCGCATTCATTTTTCGTATACCCAAAGTATTCCCATACTGTAGATTTTAACTTTTTTTCTGGTGGGGGATAGAAGATAGAATTTGTAGTCTCTGACATTTTCTCTGCTGTACATAAACGAGTGGAGTCTAGCAGTCACGCCGAATGAAGTTGCACGTGCGTAGTAGCGCAGGTGAGATCTGCTTTATTTTTTTCCAAAACCGTGTAGAAGCAAATGTTTACGGTATGATAATCGTAAAAGTTAATATCAAGGTATAGCGCCATACAGGTATACCGTTACAACCCTAGTCACATTTCGAATATGCGCTGCATACTTGACAAACATGTCACTTTCACTTACACACATGTAAACAAAGCCCAAAATGAGAAATAAACATCTAAAAACATCAACATGTACTTTGTGTGTGTAATTGTTCCAATTCCAACTAGCCGTGGATGTGCCACACTAAATTTGGTGCCTTGACATATCTACTCCATTCGCTTAAAACTTTTCCCATCCCCTTTCTATTTTCGACAACATATTTTCCTTATTAAAAAAGAATCGAAACGGAAACAGAACAAATGGAAGTTATCAGAACACACACCAGAGCAATATGTGTGTCTGTATGTAAACCAGGTGCACTCCAGACATCTTCTCAATCCTCCCTACCCCTGTGTCACATCCACCTCCTCTATCTCCTTATTAAGTCAACCCAAAATCCATGATGGAGAAGAGCTGCAAACCTCAAGTCTACAGGAAGTTCTAGTGTTAATCGTTGATTTATGATGAGTCAGTACTTAAAATCCCCCTGACTTGCGTCTGTGTCTCAAAACCGAGTCATTGTAGTTATGTTTTGACAGACTGTTTGTACATCACATCACTCCGCAGGATCATAAGGAGTTGCAGTGATTTGACGGTAAGTTTATGGAAAATTTGTTTCACCAAAGTGTAGTTTCCCAGGTTTAAAATCATCTACTTAGACAGGAAGTGACCAATTCACAGACTGTTTAGTTTTTATGTTCTTTTTAGGCTTAAACAAATTGAAATATATAGTACTTAAAAGATTTTTAACCTGTCAGATCCAGTAATTTCTTCATCCACAAAAACATCAGCCAAATGCCATTAAACATGACTTTCTGATAAAATCTGCACTTTTACTCATGTAAAATCAGCCAATTAGATAAAAGCTTGCCAGATCAAAAATTTACTTTCCAATATTGTGTGCAGCATGCATGAGGTGGGATATGAACAGACTGTGGGCAGTCCATAGGCATGACGTCAGAGCTCAGAGCAAACTGGCGCTAATGAAACCGATCAGTCATTCTGCCACAATTCCCTGACTAGAAAACGACGTATTTTTTACTGCAGAATGAAGGGACGTAGTGTTTGTAAAGGAGGACATGTCCTCCATGTCTCTGAAGAATGAAAAAAGGAGTTGTGAAAAAAGTAGATGAGCTTGTTGACATTAGGCCCATATTTAACCGCCTACACGCCAGCCTGTGCTTTGATGTAGCAGAAGAAATTAAAAAAGGGTGGAACAGAGAACCGAAAAAGAGAGAGAGAGAAGAAAAAGAACAGAGAGACAAGGAAAGAAAAACATTGAAGACAGAAACCTCTTAAATTTCAAGGAGAGAAAGAGAGAGGTCAGATGGGCATGATGTATGTTTGAAAACATTAAGGATTTTTGGTAACTTGTATGTTAATATAACATGTATGTCAATTATTTAAGCATAGTGGCATTAGCGGTGCACTTGAAGGAGCCCAAATATCAACAAGCTTCAAAACAAGCGTTTTAACTCGTCCTATACCATTGGTGTTAAAGACACAACATATTAACAACAACATATTCAAATCACAAATATCTCCACATGAAGTTGCTTGGTTACTAAATAATCAGACCTTTTCCCCATTAAACCTCCTTGGTCAAGCCTTACAAGGTAAGCGACCATCTAGCAACGCTCTTGCAACCATTCACAACACACTGATTTGCACAGGCAAGCATTTTCTTCACAAATTGTAAATATGTATTTATACACCATACATGTATTTGCACCATACACTCCATTAAGGTGCCTGTGGGCTCTTTTTTGCATTAAAATTAACCCACTTTGGTGCTAATTTAAAAAATCATGGCAGGGTCCAAACAACGCATTAGACTAAAGTTTTGTAAATCACATTTGTCATAATACGTATTAGAGAGAGGTGCTGTTTCACCATTCCAAATCACATTTTTAACATTCGTAACCTGCGGCAAATTCTTAGACTATAAGCATGAAATGGCATTCTCAACACAAAGCATTATTATACAGCGTGTCAGCAATCCAATTTTATTTTATTTAGCTTAGCTTTCCTTTACGGAGTACTGCTCACACACACGGTTCATGCTATCCACATCCTCTCTCCTCGTGATACTGCCACAATGACTGAATTCCCACCGGCCCTTATCTGAGGTAATGTACTTCCTGGGTCGTGACCTTGGCAGGATCAACCTCAACTTCCTGTTGAACTCGGCACGACCCAATACGCTTTTCCCTTTGATTTTTCCATGACGTGATGTTCTCCAGCTGTTCGAAAGAGTGCCGCACTTTCGCTCCCTTATTGGTCTTATGCTGTACTGCTAAATTGCAGCTTGCGTCTGACAACTGGGTTTGATCAAGATCAACCTGGAAAGCGTCTGCACTCGGACTAAATCTTACAACTGGAGGGTCAGCCTTATATGGAACGACGGTCAAAAAAATGGGGCCTAACTAGCACCCAAATGGTGTAAGATGTACCCTGCAAACATTCTGCTGTGTTCTAAATCATCTATTTCCATACTATATAGTAGGCGAAGGCAAGAAGTATGTTCGAATTCATGAAGTATGCGAAAAAGTACAAAATCGAAAACCATGTTTCTATCCTGTGAGCCCCCAGGAGAAGTCAGCCAAAGAAGAAGAAGAAAAATGCAAAAAAAGCTGTAATGCAGCTCTATTCAATGTAAATACATAATGAACACTGCACTTATTTAACATCATCCAAGATAACGGCTCCCTTGTTGTAATGACACCGTATGTCACGTGATGTATCAACGTTGCGGATGTAGTATTCCCGACTTTTATACTATAGTACCTATATTCATAATATATAGAACTTAACCGTTTTTATCAACACTGTAAAAACTTTCTGTAGAAATTACAGTATTACTGGGTATTACTGGCAACTAGCTGCCAGTAACTTACTGTAGATTTTACATTTATGTTATTTATTGGCAGAGGTGGAAAAAGTAATAAAATATTGTACTCAAGTAAAAGTAAAGTTACTTTAATAATATTTTACTTAAGTAAAAGTAAAGTTACTGGTCTAAAAATCTACTCAAGTAAAAGTAAAAAGTAAGTCATTTTAAATTTACTCAGAGTAAAAGTTACTTTTTTTACAGCTGGGAGAGGTGGAGGATTCTAGTATAATTCAAAAACGACATGGGGATATAAATCTCAAACTAGTTGTTTTAATTGTAGGAACATCTTTCCAATCAAAGTGCAAAAACAAAAAGTTAATAAAATAAAAAGCTTTTTTAAACTAAGAAACATTTATGGAATTGTTCAATGATTTTTACATGTGAGTTATGCACTTTTGAAGGTGGTCAGCAGCTGTTAAATACAATCACTATAGTAAGGTTGTAATTGATGTATTGCTGGTAACAAACATTATTTTATTAAACTATATATAGTTTAAATGAGCATATAATGAGATGAATGCATGGCAATATACTTTTGACACGTTTATTGTCTTCTAGCTTCCCTGACCTGGGTACCTGATGTCAGACCTTTATTCTTCTTTCACTCTCTCTCTCTCTCTCTCTCTCTCTCTCTCTCTGCAATGTCTAATGACCTGTGCATTCTCGAGGACGTTCTGAAGTTGTGTTTGACTTGACGCGAAGCTGCTAGACCTCGGAAGATATGGTATTAAAAACGCGTCGTGCAAATGAGCTGTAAAAACCCGATCTGCAATTTCGTACTCAAGAGCATGAATCCTACCTTTCATAGGAATGAAACACCCGCTTCGCGTCAGTGGAAAGTGGTCCCTTAAATATGACCATGGGTTTCTTTCATAAGATTTGAACTGAGACGGGTCTGCATTAGCGCGCGCCTGTCTCGTCCGTCTCCATGGTTCTTTTTGCGCGTCCCGCCCATCAATCATCCGTTGCGCGTCTTTTCACCTTGCTTTTTTAAAATATTTTTTTACTCAGTAACGGATATGATTTAAAATGTAGCGAAGTACAATACTTTAAACAAAACATACTTAAGTAAAAGTAAAAGTACAGATTTTAAAAACTACTCAAAAAAGTAAAAGTACACAAAAAAACTACTGAATTACAGTAACGTGAGTAAATGTAATTCGTTACTTTCCACCTCTGTTTATTGGCAACATTTTGTTCAAAGTTAAATGAACATGAAACATTTTCAGACTTCATCTTTTACAGTAAATTACTGGCAACCAGCTGCAAAATTACAGCAAATTTTTTTACAGTGAAGGAGTAGGTACTTCATCTAAATAATACAGTACATACTGTCACAGTATGCGATTTCGGACGCAGGGATTGGTTACTCATGAAGATTGAAGTTTACTTAGTCGCAATGAGATGATGCACTTTTACAACTGCACATGCACGACATACTGTTCAATGGGATTAGATAAATGCAACTCTCACATCTGTTCATATTCTGGCACTACAAGGATTTCTCTCTCTTACACATAAACGCTCATAAACGTTTATACACACACTGACAGCACATGCTGTGTTAACGGTGCTGTGATGTCTTAACAATTAAAAACCTTGGCTCAGCTGTACCCTAAACGTTAGAGACTGTCAATACTGTGATCTCTCCTTACCTGACACACACACACTTTACCTGACAAACTTAACAAATTTATTGTGCAGACATTGACATCTTGAAAAATACCAAAGGCTGAGCCATTAAGAGTAGAAACTGCAGTGCATATGACATGAACAAACTTCGTATGACATAAACTTTCCTCAAATGAATGTGTGCTGTACTTCTAACATGCTTGTCTGTTTTAAAGGTGACATATTAGGATGAAAATCTGACTTTTCCATGTTTAAGTGCTATAATTGGGTCCCCAGTGCTTCTATCAATCTAGAAAATGTGAAAGAGAACAACCCAGTAACTTAGTTTTGGTAAATCATTCTCTGCTAACATGTAAAAAATAGGCTCCCCTTGTGATGTCAAAAAGGGATAATACCGCTCCTTAATCTGCACTATCCAACCACAGCACTGCCATTTAATGCAGAGGCATGTTTGCATTTTAAAAGACACACCCAAAACTGCAAATTTTTGCTAACACCTACAAAGTGGCAGTTTTAACATGCTATAATAAATTATATATGATATTTTGAGCTAAAACTTCACATACCCACTCTGGGGACACCAAATATTTATTTGTAATTTGTAATTTTTTAAATGACAACAACATTTATGACTGTACTTTACAATGGGAAAAAGCTATTGAAAACACCAATGCATTTTTCTATCCCCTAACGCTCAAACAAACCTTTTGCATTTATACATTTTCATTAGGCATCTAGGTTGGTATGTTTTTTAAGGTGTTTTCCTCTCTGGCACCGTTGGCCGGCCCCAAAATACAGGTGATTTGATGTTTTACTTTCCTCATGGGGACATTTATTTCGCGGAATGTAGGCAAAATCTGACCCATACACTTAAGCTAGATTCATATAAACCATAAAAGCTCTTTCAGTTTCTGAATGACCTCAGGACCTATGACTTAATCTGCCTTTAAAATATCCCACTGCCTGCCGGCGGCTGAACCACTGGTGGTCTCGGACCGATTTCTACTGTATGCAGGAATTATTCCACTGCTCTATGACAGACACCAAAACAACTGACCTCTGACCAGAGGGAGGGCTTGAATAAGAGCACATGACAAGTGTAGATTATGTAAATATCAAATGAGAAACTGAGAAATCACTTCATTACACACAGAGAGAAAGAAAGATGGGGGGAGAGAGAAAGATCTGTTGTTTCAAAATGAAATATAAACAAAATATAATTACAAGTAACATCTTTCAGATTACATCATTTATATTAAGGCCGCTATATGAAGGATGTTAGTTTTGGGTTTTTTCATTTATATATTTCACTTTCATTTCATAGTTTTGTTTTCATTATGTTTACCACGATTTACAGTTTTCGTTTTTCATCTTTTATCATTTCAGTTTCATTTTGGTCTTTTGATGTATTAAGCTATCATTTTAGTCTTAGTCTTAAATATATATTTCTATATCACTTTGTTTTGCATTGTTTTTATATTATTATTATTTATTTATTTATTTTTATTTCATTGCTAAAAACAACTTTATTCTGTGTATTTGGTCTTATACAATGTGTTCGCGTTGTTTATGGTTAAAACACATTATTTTTCACATACCGTCCTGAAATTAGATTTTTTACAAAACTCATCGATCTGAAAAGTGCTGTATCCCTGATTGTCATGCTAATCTGTACGTTGTGATTGGCTTGAATACCTCTGACGTCAACCGGAAATGTGATGCTCCTTACTATGTTTGAAAGATTCGCTCACAATGCAATGCTAACAGGAGTTAACTTACAGGCTGTGAGTCCAAAGCGGGAGGAATTATGATAATGACTTGTCTTGTACATGTCAACCAGCCCAGGAAGTAAACTGTTGCCTACAATCTGTGTTTTTGTTGTAGTCCAAGAAAAGAGATTTACGTTGAAAATGATAACTCGTGTCATTGTTTACTTTGAGGTTTGTACCATTTGCATATTGTTCACATTTACTAATACACACTTACACACCAAAGGAAATGTAAAATCGTGAATCGGATCTAGGTGCTCGTTTTCATTTAGTCTACAAAAATACTTTTACATCCAGTTTCCGTTTCATTTACACTATTTTATAAACCTACATGGGAACTATTTACAAAAACATGCACGTGGGTGTAACAAACACCTGGTGGGGATTTGGAGAACACAGAAAATGAGCGAGTGAACAAAAGAGAAAGAGAGCTGGAATATCCTGTCCACCTCTGAGCCGCATGTGCTGAGCGATGATGACCACTTAATCAATAAAGCCCCGTTTCCAAGACAACCCTGATTTCCTGTGCCATGTCCTTAGACACCATGATTGTCTATGATGCCACCCTGAGTGTGTGGAGAGTGAAGTGAGAGTGTGACCGTAAAAAGAAAGTAGAGAAAAGTACATTTTGAGTACATGGAAACAAACACACACAGAGACCGAAGAGCGTTTATTTAATCGCCCCATGTCTCGTCTGTTTCTTGTTTCCTGTGTCCTTTCTCAGGCCAGCGAGGATAACCTGTGAGAAAGGATGGATCTATCTGTTCATCCTGATGAATTGTCTGCCATAACAATGAGGAAAGACAGGTGATAAAACAGCACTCAGGTACACAAATGTGGCCACATAAAGCTCGTTCTGCACGTCTGTTTAGTGAATGTCGGAAAAGAGGAAGCACAGGGAGAGGAAGGAAGCGAACGGAAAGACGCTGTGGAGAGAGATTAGGAGAAACAGACTAAAGGAAGAGGTATATATAAATAGGGTTTATCTTTACACCTTTTACCTGTTCTCTTCCTCTCTTATAAATCTTTAGCCCCCCTCTCTCTCTCACACACACACATATAAAGGCTTAACCTTTATAACATGTACTCTCTCTCCCTTCTGGACACACATATACACAGCTGGTCTCTTAAGCCTCTCATTTTTAGGTCAGGAGGTTGTGCTTACTACTTCATGTGGCGCTATTTCAGACATACAGTAATGTGGATGAATTGAGATGCAATAATCGCATGGTTGACCCACAGCGGCAAAGCCATGGCAAAGCTACCATTGTGAATCTGTTATGAAAAGAAATATGGCAGAACACAATTATTATTCTTTTAAAATTTCGCAAACTGTTTTTTTTTTACTTTTTCACCAGTTAGGATTATTGTACATTAACACAATCTAGTTTGATTAGTTACAATAGATTATGATTTGTCAACAGCATTATGTGGATGGAACCATTGAAACGTTCGCCAATAATTATTATTTGCCTCCACTTGTAAAACTTACATCAACAGAAATGTTGTTTCAAAGATGAAGACAGTTCAACCCTAAAGGTCGATTCAAGAGAACTTATATTACTGTACACACCATTGAACAATAACGTTATGTTACATGATTTGTTTCACATGGTAATGTGCAAGCCTTTTAAATTTGAATGGATTTTGATTGGTCAATGTTAAAAACATTAAAAAGTGATCCCAATATTATTATCTTTGTGGTGCGGACGCTAGCCTATTAAATTGAAATTGATTTTACAGTTTTTTTACTACACAGTTATAAATAGAGACGCACCAATATTTAATTTTCCACCAATACCAGTTTGGTGTTTGGTGGTTTTATTCACTTGCATTAAAGGAGACATGTCACAATACTTTTTTAGATGTCAAATAAATCTTTGGTGTCCCCAGAGTACGTATGTGAAGTTTTAGCACAAAATACCAAAAAGGGAATTTATTATAACATGTTAAAATTGCCACTTTGTAGGTTTGTGCAAAAATGTGCAGTTTTTGGGTGTGTCCTTTAAAATGCAAATGAGCTGATCTCTGCAATAAATTGCAGTGCAATGGTTGGATAGTGCAGATTAAGGGGCGGTATTATCCCCCTCTGACATCACAAGGGGAGCCAAATTTCAATGACCTACTTTTTTCACTTGCTTGCAGAGAACTAAGTTACTGGGTGTTTCTCCTTCACATTTTCTAGGATGATAGAAGCACTGGGGACCCAATTGTAGCACTTAAAGGATTAGTCTATTTTCTTAAAAAAATCCAGATCATTTACTTACAAACCATGTCATCTGAAATGTTGATGTCTTTTTTGTTCAGTCAAGAAGAAATTAGGTTTTTTAAGGAAAACATTCCAGGATTTTTATCATTTTAACGGACTTGTCTTAAATGGACCCCAACACTTAACAGTTTTAATGCAGTTTAAAATTGCAGTTTCAAAGGCCTCTAAATGATCCCAAAAAAGGCTTAAAGCTAGGATAGGTAATGTTTGAGAGCTAGCAAAATTAGAAAATGGCACCTCTTCTAAGCTACACCCCCTCTCGTTAGCACTCCGTCCAAAGCTACGCCCCCACAAACATGAACGCGCATCCACAGTCGGAGTCAGCTGCAGGTCACAGGAAAACCGAGTATTTCAACACATTATAGGCATCAACCAAACGACTTCATGTCTCATTCACCTGTAACTCAACTGATTTACACCGACAGAGAATCTAATGTTAGCATTGGGCTAATACTAGCTACAAAAATAGCTACGTTGCCTAACGTAACATTTATCATGGAAATAACAAATCCCCCCGAAGCAAAACAAATTATTACCTGTTCAGCAGAAAGACCGCAACCTCGGCATCGCTTTTCAGGCCCTTCAGCTCCCTCAGTTGTCTCCACCGTTCAAATGCTCCACCGATGTTTACGCGAGTTTGTCCTCTGGCTTTATCCAGTACCTGTTTAGTTGCAGCCTTTTCTGCCTCAGATTTTCTTTTTCTAGGTTTTTTATTAGGGCGAGCAGTTACCAGCAAAGCTGGCAGTGGTAGTTTTGGCTGCTTTTTATCTTCCATTGTGCCGGTGCCGCAAACTCCTGCTTACTCGGTGTAGTGTTCAGGGTGACGATGACGTGATTAGTGCACGCAGGGCAGCGCGCGCAGTGGGGCTGGGCCACGAGACATGAAGGCATCTGATTGGTTCTTTACACACGCACCGAATGGCAGTGATTGGTCTGAGTTTTTACTGTCCTGCAGCTGCTACAGAGGTCTGATTGTTTTCATTCCGTTTTCTGAACACATAATGTATTGACTACTCTCAGGATAGAAGGACCATTTCACCCAGTATAATAAAAAATGTATCTGAACAGGATTACCTACGCTAGCTTTAAGGGTCTTATCTAGCGCAAAGAAAAAAAGAAAAAAAGTGTATTTAGAAAAATAAAAAATATGCACTTTTAAACCACAACTTCTCTTCTTCCTCTGTCTGTGTGACACGCCAGCGCGTCCTCACGTTATTGCGTAATGTTGTCGAAAGGTCATGTGTTACATATATGAAACGCACATTTGTGGACCATTTTAAACAATATAATAGAAAGAGCAGAGAGGAGGTATGAAAGACATGTAAACACTGGGGCGTAGTATCGCATACGTCATTCGTAACCTCTTGACATGATGACATATTACGTGAGGTTGCACTGAGGTTGCTTTTATCGACAGATACAGATTATTGCCTGATATGTCGTACATCTGTAGTTATAAACTCTATTAACCTTATCAACTCTTAATGTTGATAATAAAGTGCACAATACAACCACAAACTGTTTATTATGTAACAAAGGTGCTTTTTTATGTTGTTTTTAAGAAGCACACCTGCACACCATGGAGTGGTTTAACTAAACTTACTGCTCTTCCCTAATGTTTCTTCTACATTAGCCCATAGTATCAGACTCCAGGTTTGTGTGGTTTTTGTGTATGTAGTAAACAAGGAACTATTTAGCACCAGAATGCTTGAGGAGAAGCCCTGATTGAATCAGCATGATTGGAGCCATTATCATGTTTCCTGTGCAGACCATGTGACGGGAGAGACGTGGCTTTTGATGTGCGCCAGTTTGGAAGCCCATGGCTGATACGAACAAGCGCGCCGTTATCAAAGCAAAAAAAAGTCCAGATTCCCTCCAGCATCCTCTGTTCAATCTGACTACAAGTGTTAAAATGGATCTGTGTCTTTCTTCATGTACGAAATGTTTCGATGCTAACGTGTTAAGCTTTAGTGTTTAAGTGTTTGTGAGCGTGCGTGTCTGACCTGGTCATTATCTGGCGAGCCGTTCTTGAGTGTATTTGGGGGAGGGGTGGCGTCAGACATACAGAGATCAACCTCAATAGAGAAGATTAACCGTGAACTAATCATTCCCTCTCCGAGTGCTTCAGGTGGTCTGTGTGTATTTGTGCAAACGCCATGCGGTAAAAACTCATGCACTTTTCTATAATCCTGATATCCAAGCCAGAGCCTGAGAGCAGACTAATCCGCTGTATTAATGTTTTAATAACCAGCCAGGCCACAAGATCATCATTACACATGGTGTTGCAGTAAGTTAATCTGTCTAAATGGGAAGGTTCAGTGCTACATCTATCTATCTATCTATCTATCTATCTATCTATCTATCTATCTATCTATCTATCTATCTATCTATCTATCTATCTACCTACCTACCTACCTACCTACCTACCTACCTACCTACCTACCTACCTACCTACCTACCTACCTACCTACCTACCTACCTATCTATCTATCTATCTATAACCCCATTCACACAAACCTTTGGTCCCAGAAAAAACCCGTAAAATTGCCAGACAAGCTTTTGTGTGAACGCAAACACGTTCCGTAAATCTTCTGGGATTGTTGCCGGAAAGAGGACATAGGAAGATACACTGAAAACACTCTGTGTGAACAAGAAGCCGAAAAAACGGCTTAACTCTTTCCCCGCCATTGACGAGATATCTCGTCAATTAAGAGAAAACGCTTCCCCGCCAATGACGAGATTTTCCGTCTTTCCGCAATACCGCTATTAACCCTTCCGCAACTTTTTAAACCCGGAAGTATTGCCCTATGGCAAGCGGCTGCATGTCCGTGTCTGTTTTAAAGATCGCTGTGAATGGGATCTCTATGAAAAGTCCGTCATAAAAATGGAATTATCTCTGCTTTTAGCTCAAAATGTGGTGTTTTTGCAGAAACCTACCCATATTCAAAAGCTGATTGCAAAAGAACCACTGAAGGTAGGATGAAAGTTTTTTTTTGTTTGAAAGCAGAGGGTCTGTTCTTTCATTTGGTATATTGTATGTTTATATATTTAAAGAAGAACATTTTCTGGAAGGCATTAAACTTTGGTGAAAATCATGAAAAACGCTGGCGCTGGCTGGCAACTTTTTTTTAAAACGCTGGCGGTGAAAGAGTTAATGGGCATGTCATAGTGAGGACGTGCACATCATCACAACAAAAGTTATGGGTCAGCTCTATAAAATGAGAGATTTACATCCAGATCAACATTCACGACGAGAAATTTCGCAAACTAGACTGAAGCCGTTATAAGGAAATGATAAATGAGAAGCATAAACAATGCTAGGGGTGCTGTAGTGAGGACGCGAATTTCTTGGCTACATGAAGTTGGTTCATCTCTTTAAAATGAGGGATTTACATGCAGATCAACATTCCCGATGAGAAATATCAGCAAACTGGACTGACACAGATATCAGGTAAGTTAGCTTGTCACTTGCCGCGCTGAAGCGGAGATCATTCAGCAGCATAAAAGAATATCGCGTCACATGCTCATTTGAGCATATTAAAAAACAAAACTGCCTGCGTGTCATCCCAACAATATATATCGTTCATCTCCTCAAAACGGGGTTTTAAATGAATATTAACAATAAAAATGAAAAATGTCTGAAAACTGGATTAAAGCAGAAAATAGGGAGCTCGTCAAATATCCACTCAGAAGCTGAGATCATTCACCAGCATAGAACTGTGCGTTCACACGCTCCTTTATAGTCTTATCATAAACAAAAATGCATGCGAGTGGTTTCTGGAGAGAGAAATAATAAATAATATGTAAACTTCAGACGCTGCGTAGAAGAAAGTGCAGGACTTTAAACAGGTCACGTGTCTTTCCGGGACCATGCAGATTCCGGCAAATCATTGGCACTGTGAAAATCCAGGGTGCATTTTCCATGTATTTTCCGGAATGTCTGTGTGAAAAGGGCTTATCTAACCCAGACTGACTTGTGATCGATCACAAGAAGAAAGTAACATCGAAAGACTTTGATACAGTGGGATATGAATTCCAAAGGTTCGGCACATCAGCCATGAACGTCTAGACATCCCCAGCGTCTGCGGGGCTAAAGAGATTCTCCTTGATTTAATAGATTTATTAGGCTTTGATTTGATTAGGACAGAGAGAGGGCTCAGCCTTAAATGACAGCTCAGGCTGAGGGCATATCAGCCGCATGGAGGCTAAATTAAAGGGTAAGTACAGTCTGCTTTGGCTGCTTACCACAAGCCCAAGCCCAGAAATCTCTCTTTGGAGATTTCAATTTAGCAAACGGCTTCCCTAATCACTCTCATTATCTGAGTATCAGGTTTTTAGGCCGGTGAAACTTAATTGTCAGCGGTAAAATTTACCTCTTGTTCCATGCTCTTTGGCGTTAAACTTTGTTATGACTAAACTAAAAACATGGGTGGAAAAAGATCAGCAAATGTAAACCACATGAGACGCGATGCCACTAAAACTAGTAAATGTAAAAAGACAACACTAGCATTCACTCTTTCCTTTCTTGTGCAATCTTTCGGAATGGCCTTTCCGAGTGCATCTAGGCCAAAAATATGAAGAAATGTTAATGGCTATAAAGATGTGCACTTTAGTATGTTGGCAGGGTGAGGTTAAATGAGGTTTGTGGTGAGAATGAGAAGATACATGTCCAGTTCATACTGAGGTCAGTATTCAGGTGGAGGTTAGGAATGCATTCACAAACCAAATCATCCACCCACATGCACACACACAAGCTAACCATGTGAGTCTCACACGCTTATCTCATGGGTGCATTCCCATTCTCCGCCCTTTCTGTTACCCTCTTCCTTTCATACCTCTTCTGTGCTCTTTCTTAGTACCATACACTGCCCGTCAAACGATTGCTTAACAGTTCGCTCCATCTCCTCTCATCTTGTTTTTAGATAACACACACATTAAACTTTGGAAGACACTTGCCTTCTTGTGAAATGAAACACAAAAAGTAGTAATGCCTTATGTAAATCGATGTTTGATTACTACTTTTCCATCACAAGAAATACTGATCTGAACATCATTTTAACATGCGTTAAACATAAGTTTCTATTTCTCCCTATTTCTCCATAAACCATGGGTTTATTATATTAAAAGCGTTTTAAATTTTTTGTTGCCGTTTTAAATACCATTTCTTTAAACTATGGTTAACTGTAGCAAAATACATAGTTTATCAACAAATGGTGAAGAAGTGTACCAAAGCTGTCACCCTAGAACAGTACCCTTTAAAAAGGTACCATAATGGGCTTTTCCATTGCATTGTACCCCACGGTTTGGTTTGGGTCAGATCAGCTCACCTCACTTTGGCTTGGTTAGCTTTTTCATCGAGTTTAGTAACACTTCGCAGTGGGAGGGATTATAGGCGTATCGTAATATTTGTGCTGCCTACTGCTGTGGCATCATACAAGTGAGAGCGTTGTTGTAATGCTATACATCCCCATACATTCATTTATTTCTCAGTCCGCCACAAAATCAAAATTTGCCACAACAAATAGATGTTTGCACATCGCGTTTATTACTACCTCTGTCTTACTTAACAGTTTCTGTACAAACACCCGTGGCGTCAGCTGACCCGTTCCGCTGAGCCTCATTTAAGTTGCGTTTAAGCATATATGCGGACGTAAGTTGCGAATTTGCAGCCACAAACTACAAGTCTGGAAAAAAACTGGTGTGGTGTTCCTGATTCTCAACCTTTGGATGTTTTTCATCGCTTAAAGGGAGTTTGGGAACTTATAGCAGAGGACAGATGACAACATGTTTGCTCGAGACAGCACAAGCTAGCATGAAGGTAAAGCTAATCTTTTACATTATAGCGAAGACAGTGGTAGTGACGATTCTCTCAGACCAATCAGTGATCTACAGTGTTTTCGCTTTACGTTTGGTATCAACTCTTGTTGCTTGGACCCTAATCGAAGTGGTACTAAAAAAGTATTAGGTAATACGTATGGCACCCAGTGGGAAAGCTCCCAAAAGTAAGCTTACCCGACCCAAACCGTAGGGTACTAAGCAATGGAAAAGCGCCTTTAGGTGCAGATATTAATAGATTTGGTAACAATATGTACCTCGAAGGTACTAAAATGAACTTTTTAGGTACATAGCTGTACTTTTTGAAAGGGTACCGCCCCAGTGACAATACATATTTTGATCATTTTTTCTGACAGGTCATAGTTACCATATTTTTTGGTTTTATTTATTGTAAAGTTTCTGTCTGATGTCGCTCACTTGCAGTGCAGTAGAATCTGGTAGATTTGTTAAAAAGCAGTTTTGTAAACAATTGATTAGTACTTAATCTGCTGTGAGGCACAATTATATGTAATTTCGTTATACAAATTTAATTTGATTTTCTTAAAACTTAATTAGTTACTGATTAATGCATGATCTAAATGCATTCAGTGTGGCATGGCGGTGAGCCGGACTGGCAGTGCCCTCTCAGGCCAGCGGATGCCAGGCAGGAACATGCAGAGGGAACGTCTGTGCCAGCGAAGGCAGACTCGGCCTTTCAGTGCTCATGAATGAGGCTTATGTGTCCCAGCGCGTGAATAAGGCCAGTCACTGAAAACAGTACAAAAGAAGACAGAGGCTTGTTGGCATGCACACAGTGTTTCTAGACTTTAGTATTAGTGAGAAGAATTGGATGAATCTGAAGTGAACAGAGATCCAGTGTGTGAGAGGATCATTTTAACACTCTGTGTTTGGGTAAAAGAAATGATCTGTCTGATTGCTTCTATTAACCACTTTATTGTATCTTATGAGTCTAATTCTGTTCTCAGGTCAATAACAATCACAAATTAGCAGCCAAATTGCCAAAAATCAAACATTTGTTTAGTTTTATTTTTTTGTTGTTTTGTGTGAAGGAAGGACCTTGAGGCTATGCATCCTGGGTTAGTAATCTCTCCTTGTCTCTTCCTGGTTTTGTTTGAATTGGCCTGGATGTGGGTCACAAGCTTATCATCCCGGGCATGACTAGGTCTAGCCAATATGGGGAATTAGTGTTGTCACGATACTACGATTTTGACTTTCATACTATAGCCGAGTAAACTATCTTGATACTGATACTTAATTCAAACCATGGCAAAAACTCAACACAACAGGATAATTAATTCATTATTAGATGACTATATGGAACGTAAATTTCTCATTAAATTATTAATAAAAACACACCAAAAACTTAAACAGATTGTTCCTGAGCATTTCTTCGCCTTTATTTAAAAACGAAATTACAGGTTAGGCCTATAGCATCAGCTATGAGTATAGGATACAGTCTGATCAACTAATCTCTGTTAAGGTGGAATGGAAATGTAAACAATTTAAACTTGGAAAAATAAACTAAAAAACACTTTACAAATAAGGTTTAATTTATTAAAATTGTGCTTTAACAACTGTAACAGATATAACTTTTAATCTTTAAAAATATACTATGCAATATCGAAATAATAAATGTATGCTGTAGAAGTCTTGTTCATTATTAATAAATTTGTTATTACTAAAGTGTTATCAAATACAGTATATTTTGTCACAGCTGGAATGTCACATGTGTCATTTTCAACATTTTATTATAATTTAAATTCGATTTTACAAAGTTAAAGCATTACCATATGGCATATTGTATACTGCATCATTTAGCAAGTTATCACATAGCTCAATTCCTTCAATATCGTGCAGCCCCAGCGTTATAATGCTCGACTGACTGATTTTGTCTTTCTACGGGACAATCAGTATCAATAGCTTCATGCTCAAACAGAAATTACGATTCCCAGCAGTGTGCAATTCCAGCCGGTACCATCAGTGAAGGACAAGTTTACAGACAGATTGATGAAATGATTCATTTGGGTAAAAATATGCCACGTACAAGCATGAGTAACTTCAGCCCTTTGTAAATAACCCCTGAGACAAGCAAAGCAGAAGAAGAGGAGCGCTGTAATGATTCAATTAATCACTTAACACATGTCTATTCATGCCCAATCTAACCTGATTAATGTACACTTCTTAATTATTACCCCGGCACTTTTTTAACACTCATTCAATGTCATTCCTGACAGCATTGGTGGCTTTTAACAGCGCAATTAACGCAGTCGCCAGGTTTTCTTTTATGGAATTATAAACTCGGAGAGAAGAGAACAATGCCCTCCCTGCCTTTTGACTTGAATTCACCAGCGCACTTTCATGTTCTCGTCTGCATCCATTAACCAAACACATCCATTTGCCTTTTATTAAAAAAATTTAATCCTTTTCGCGACCTACACGCTTACACTTAATATCAAGCTTAAAAGCTCGATTTAAATGAGCCTGACGGAAAAGGACGACCGATAAAATAAAAAAATGAGCAGATTATGCAAACAGTGTTTTTTAAGGCTGTATGCTCGGTGAAGGTGAGCCCACGCTGAGCTGGTGAGCACATAAAGACTTAAATTGCACCTGACTGATAGCATTTAAACTATAAGCAAGTTTAGATGTTTATGCATATGTTTAGGGCCTGTTTACACGAGAACGTTCCAGGGTGAAAACGTAAAAATATTTTCTCAGATGTGCCTTTCGTTTACATGATGAAGGCATTTTTGGGGCTTGGGGCGCACTCACATTATCCAAACCAAACCATGCCCCAGCACGATTGTCACCCCTCCCTACTCCCCCAGATGCACGCACTCACACTGTACTTCTTATCGATCCAAGTCCGGGCGCGCAGGAAGTAAAGCTCTCTCTTAACACTGGAACCCACCGTAATGATAAGTCTTGTGTTTTTTATTCTGAGTCATTTGGTGCGCGATTACAGACAGTCCTCTCACATGTCATCATATTGCTTAGTTGATCTGTCACGTGTGCAGCTCGGACATTCACGTAACCCCGCTGCTCGCAGCAAAAGGTTTTTACGGAGGCAGATGAACGTGAATGGTCGCACAACTGACGTGTTCACCTTTTGAATCGCGCTCAGGCGCAATTGCGCTCACACCACAGCCTTCCGCGCCTGAGCCCAAGTGAACCGCGCTCCGGCCCACCTCTGCAACCCGGCCGCGGCGCGATTAACCAATCCGCGCCCGGGCACGGAACAGAGCGATCACACTAGTCAAACAAACCAGGCTTTGGGGGTCAAACGCGCCCGAGCGCGGTTTGGCTTGGATAGTGTGAGTGCGCCCTTAAAAACCCAAAAGTGAAACCACCCTCCAGAGTGGAAATCTTAAAAACGATCTACCCTCACGTTCTCGTCTAAAGGGTAAAAACTCAAAAGTCTGCTCACGGTGGCTCTCGTCGCGTACGTGTTTACATCACAGGCATACGCCAGTTCAGGAAAATAACAACAAACATGTCAGATTATTTCCATACGTCGGACATTCAAGTTCCCATAGCAGCTTTGATAAATATGTAGATATATATAAAGTCTTTTCAGCACTTGTACGAAATATAACAGCTAGTATTACTAACCAAAGAAGGCGCATTAATTACCTCCATCAAATTGTTGATGTGCCAATTCGTCGGCAAAACAGACGGCTTTGGACGAGACTTGGGAGAACAAGGAAGAGGGTTGTACGCAGGCGCGCAGACTTGATGGTGTTGTGTGTCAGTGCTTCACATTGCCACCTAGCCGCCTGGAGTGCATACTACATCGAATATCACGCATTTTTGCGTCACCGTATGAACGCAGATTTCCTCCTCAATGCGCTCGTATAAACGTGGAATAAAAAGTGATAACGCAACGCCACTTTTGCGTTTTCTTTTCAGATCGTTTCCATGTGAACGTAGCCTTAGAATAGAAACAAAATAAAGATGCTCCTGAAACTTGCATGCAACCCACAGGGAGTCTTCGATCTCTGCTTTCTGTTGCCCTTCATTGGCTTTCTCACTGTATAGCCATCCTGATTTCATGGGAGTTCATACATATTATACCAGTTGGCTAATTCGTATGAATTTGTACGTAGTAAATACATATAGTTATTATAAAAAAACAATAATAAAACCCCACCCCTAACCCCAATGTCACAGGGGTGAAAGTAAATCATACAAAAACGGTGGTCGTACAAATTACTATGTATTAATTGTCATAAGATTGATTTGGTTTGAAAATGTTGCCTTTGCAGGCAGTACTTAGCGATAAGTAGGCATGAGGGCATTTCTAAATCCAGTGTCTTCATATTACGCTCTCAACTAGATTCATTCATTTAGTCTGTTCATTTTGCTAATTTTTGGAGGCAGCCTAGCTGTATCCCGTCACTGCCTATAACATCCCACAATCCTTTGCGTGCAGTTCGAGGACTGGTGGACAGAAACAATGTTGCCTGATAGAGAGCGGCTCTGAAAAAGAATTTAATAAATGTCTCTTTTTTATGAAGCAATAAGTCCTGTAGTCATTAAATATGTGCATGTTTATGTCTTGCTGACCTGAATTTGTACTGGGCTATTAGACATGATGACGCTATGGTGCTATGGAGTCGTTTCCTTAGGAGGTACAGTACGTTCAAACAAAAACACTGCCTGTTAAGTCACCGTCTGACTGGGTAGCGAGGCAGCTGCCTCGACTAAAGTTTTGGAACGGAGCCTGTGTCTTACATTATCTTCACACTATGTGTTCATCTTTCCATTTAATGCAATTCTAACAGTCTCTTTCCCTCCTCACCTGTTTCTATTCTTTGTACTTTAAAAGCCGAATCCATGTCTGCAGAAGTCTTTCACTCCAAATCATCAAAGGTACCATGTCTCTCTTTCTCTCTCTCTCTTTTGTCAGGTGTTATTTATGAGACGTGTAGCGGAATTCCTGTGAGCCTGGAGCACCTGCTCTTGTTGGACGGGGAGCCGAGAGGCAGCTGCTGTACTCAGAGAAAGCAGGGAAATGTTGTGAAAGCACTGCGATTATGTTATTTAAGTGTTAGGGGAGGCCGGGAACACTAAAGGACATTCAAAAAGCGTAGTGGATTTGTTCAGGGAAGCTGGGAGCTGCGGAGGAACACTGAAGACATTGTGCAAATGATATGATTTAAGAACGTTCAAAAAATGCTGTAAACATATTATGAAAGTGCGACAGAAACATTAAGTGAAGCATTAGAGTTTTTAGGAATAAAAGATTTAGCTGAGCTGATGGGAGATGATGAGATTCATTTTCAAATTTAAATTGAAGAGCTCAGATGCAACCCTCTAAGTGCGTCTGATATGTTTTCTAGTAAATAAGCATTTCTATCAGCCTCTTATGTTTAGGTTTAGTAATTTCACTTAAATGGTTATTTTCACAAATATTACTTTAGTCAATTCATTGGTATTTAACATATTTGAATGTATTTCGCTGCAAAACTCTCTAAGTATCTGTACACAAAATTCTCCACTTCTAACAAATCTTAAAGGGATAGTTCACCCAAAAATTGAAATAATGTCATTAATGACTCACCCTCATGTCGTTCCAAACTCATAAGACCTCCGTTCATCTTCGTAACACGGTTTAAGGTGTTTTATATTTAGTCCGAAAGCTTGTTGACCCTTCTTTGAAAATCTATGTACGGTATACTGTCCATGTCCATAAAGGTAATAAAATATCATCAAAGTAGTCCATGTGACATCAGTGGGTCAGTTAGTATGTGTTGAAAAAAATAACAAAAATTATGACTTTATTCAGCATTGTCTTCTCTTCCGCGTCTGTTGTGAAGCGTATGCACGAGACTAAAGTCACGTGACTACAGTGACGCGGATGACGTATGACGCGGCTGACGTGGAAGAGACAACACACGCGGAAGAGAAGACAATGCTGAATAAGGTCGTAATTTTTGGACCAAAATGTATTTTCCATGCTTCACCACATACACTGACCCATTGATGTCACATGGACTACTTTGATGATGTTTTTATTACCTTTATGGACATGGACAGTATACCATACGTAGATTTTCAATGAAGGGTCAGAAAGCTCTCGGACTAAATATAAAACATCTTAAACTGTGTTAAAAAAGATGAACGGAGGTCTTACGAGTTTGGAACGACATGAGGGTGAGTCATTAATGACATTATTTTCATTTTTGGGTTAACTATCCCTTTAAGTCACTCTTAACTGTCCTTTCTGAATAAAGGCAAAAGCCTTGAAAATTTCGTAATATATTCGGTAAACTTCCTTTAACATTAATAAACTTTTGATGGAAAATTGTGGTGGTTTTGTTGCTTATAGTCCATTTGAAAGTAATTTATTTGTCAAGGAAACACTAAATAACTTCTCAATTAACTTTCCTTTACCTGTTGCTGTTTTCTATGCATGTTTGTGATGTGTTTGTGTTCCCTTTCACGTGTCCTCCGCTCGAGACATAGAAATTGCAAAGAGCTTGATCGGCTAAAGTATTAAACATTTATATTAAAGCCATACAAAATTAAAAGCCATACACGCGCCGCAATTAAATGTGCTGTTATGTCACGCTCTGAAATAGCATGCAAAATTGTTTTTTTAAAAAGCAAGTGATATACTCAATAACATAATTTTGCCCATTGTTAAAAAAAAACGCAACAATATTATCGCAAACAATATATCATGCATACCTCTAATTTGCAGCAAAAGTATTTGATAAAGTACATGCCAAGCGCATTCGGTTGATATCATTATCTCATTTTTGACGGAGGTGGCGTTTAGCCCCTTTTGAGTCTGAGTTTTTAAATTATAAACATGCATTAAAGACAACAGTTTGTTTTATAATTCCAACAAATATCTAGTTTGTATGTATTACAACAAAATAAATGTCCCTGTAAAGTCAAATATTAAATGTGTTCTGAGTGTGTCACACTACAAATGTGTTATTAACCACTCAACCAAATTTGAATGATGGAAAAAATTGGAAAGTAAATAAAATAAGTTATCAAAATCTTGAAAAAACCATGCCCTCTCGCGGGAAAGATGCTCTCGGACGTCTCTCTCAACTTTTACAAACATCTCCAACCTGAATGGATGCTTAAGGGCGGGCCATGCGCGGTCGCTCAAGTGCGTCATTGAGCCACCGTTTTAACCCTCCTAAAAATAATATTGAACACAAAAATGAGGAAAAATTATTTAAGAATCTAACTCTGCAATTCGGCACTACATAGTTTAGTCTTTTTGGCATGTTTCAGCAATACATTTCTAACAGTTATAATGTGTTTAAAAATTATTTTAAAAATTTGTCTTTACAAAGACTTTAAAAGACATTGCTAAATTGCTAAAATTAAAAATGTGCAGAGAAGAAAACATTTTGGCTTTGCTAGCAATGTTTGAACTCATGTTCAGTCATCACCTGGTGCCAGTGTCGAAACCAGGTAAACACGGCACACAGGTGAACACAGCAAGGTCAGTGTTTGTTTTGTTTGCAAGCACCTGAATCAAGACTGGTGGACTTTAATCTGCCGGTTTGGACAAAGAGCCAGTAACAGTTAACACACAATTGACAAAAAGATCCATTAACACCTGAATGCTGTAGCCTCTTTAAAGCTGCTGTGTTGATCAATGCTTATTTAATACAAATTCATACTCTTATTGTGCATGAATTAATGCACACTCTTATAAATAAAGAATAAAAATAAACATTTGCCTTACTTTTCAGTTGACGTCACCAACCTTTCCCATCCACCTACTGGTTATATAGAGACCAATTTCACAATCCCAAAATTCCTAATGGATAAAATCAAGTCCTACATTACATGTTTTTCTCATTGAGTATCCTATTTCACCCTGAAATATGTGACGTTCTGAAAGAAAAAAAAAAAATATCGAATACGATCTGCGCTTTATGTTGACTTTAAGCAGAATGCCAAGGAATACGCATTTTTTTAGAATGAGCCACCAATCAGAACAAGGCACGGAGCAAGTTTATTTCACAAGAGATTTATTTGCTCTTGATGTCAAACCCCAGTTCAGTATCAGGTAACTATCAGGTAAACTTGGCAAGGCCAAATTCTGTGTATTGCAAACACAGGAGGGATATCACTCCTTACACTGTGACTGGCTGAAAACGGAGTGGGAGGCTCTGATACCATCAGGTACCAGGTGCAGACAGACAGAGGAGGGGTGGTTTTCACATCACCAGCAGAGGTAAATGCTTAAAGCTTCCAAGATGTCAAAATCACACAGCCTACACAGAAACAGAGCTAGGAACCAAATCTGCTTCACATTAGGATCTTTTCTAAAGGAAATGTTGCAATGACATCCCTGAAACCTGCTTTCCCCCCAGCTTCACGCAGGACCCAAGCGTAATTATTACAGGCGGAGGTGAGAAATTCCTGGGATGCCGTTTAACACATGGGCAGATGACATCACCAAATCTGTGGGGACCTCAGGCGAACATATGGAGCTGGATAGCAGAAACAAACAGTTTACTAAACACTGCTTAAACATATTTATCATCACATGACAGAAACACACATATGCCTGTCTGCTTACACACATGCTGCCTGCTAACCGAGCGCAATGTAATGATTTAACAGGGGTAATCGCATCTCTTATTACATTTTGCAAATGAGAGCTAAATACTGGCAGTATTCGTAAGTCTTTGGATTTACATGACTTTTTAAATAAATTTTTATATTTGGATTAATTGAACTGGATAAAATGGATTTCCATTCATATGTTAGGTACCAAACCCTGAAATTAGAAATAAATGTACCAAAGCTGTCACTGGGGTGGTATCCTTTCCAAAGTAAACCTTTGTACCTAAAAAGTTCATATTAGTACTTCAAAGGTACACATTGGTATAAAATGTGTACATATATGTACCTAAATGGTACATATTCGGACCTTCTTATAGGGTACCATCCCAGTGACAGCTTTTGTACCACTTTTTCTGAGAGTGTACTATACTTTTTACTGTGCAAATGTCTCCAGTAAGCATACCAATGGTGTATTGCACAAAGACAACTAACTACCTAATGAAATGCTGTGAAACAAAATGTATATTCACTTTAAAGGTGCACTCCACTTTTTTTCTCATTTTCCAGCTCTCCTAGAGTTAACATTTGATTTTTACCGTTTTGGAATCCATTCAGCCGATCTCCGGTTCTGGCGGTACCACTTTTAGCATAGCTTAGCATAATCCATTGAATCTGATTAGACAATTAGCATCGCACATTAGCAGGCGCAATGATATTACGCAGTTCCCAAAAATAGTCCGCTGCTATTAAAAGTAACCAAGGGGACTATTTTCAGGGATGCGTAGTATCATTGCGCCTCCTGCAGCCATGTTACGGCAGCAAAGTCCTTGATTATTACGCTAGAATGAGAGTATAGCTCCTAGCCATATCGGCCTAGAAAATCGCAACTTTTAATTTTCCTTCGGTCTTAGTACACGATAGAACAGCGAAGTTTTAAATAGGAAAAATATCAAAACTCTTTGGTCATTTTTAAGCGTGATGCTAATGGTCTAATCAGATTCAATGGATTATGCTAAGCTATGCTAAAAGTGGTACAGTCAGACCTGGAGATTGGCTAAATGGATTCCAAAACTATAAAAATTGTATGTTTCACAGGAGAGCTGGAAAATGAGCCTATTTTAAAAAAAAACCTTTCCCTTTTAAACTTTCTATTATTTTAAGATTTTTTTATATCTGTGACTTTCTGTGATCTCCAGGTTTTATGATGGGACCACAAATAACACTCCACTACCCTTATGTTTTTATTCTATAACACCCTAGAGGTCTACAATATATGGCCGATTCAGCATTTGTTTGCCCATTGCATATTTCTAGATGTTTACTACTGTTGACACTCAGTAGGGAAGAAATCCTCTCCCAATGTGACTGACTACTACACATTTGTACAGGGTGACTAAATAAAGTCTACATCATAATTTGACCTAAAATCCTACTTATACAATCGCATCTCCAGGGAGTTGAGATGGACAAGGACACACAAACATATACACATCTCTAGGGGACCGTGGAGAGAGATGCATTACGAATACCCCCTTAAGTCAAAACGCACAGCAACCCTAGCAGAGCTCCTCAGGACCACCGAGATCTCACGCAGTCTCACACCATCCCTGACATTTCATACATCACTTTGATAGATCGCCTTATCAGCCCAGCCGCTCACCGGCATAAGAGCTGTATTCATAAGGCCGTGTGGGCCTACGAGCAGATAAAAGTATACGGCATATTCATCATTATCTTCTTACCGTTGTTTTGATGTGATAAAGAGTGAACGCATTAAAAAAAGATGCATTATTTCCAGATTTCGCTTTCTGATGCAACAGAGGTGCAAACATTGAAAGGAGAACCGTGACGGGTGAAGGTGTGTTTATGCTCTTCAAGCCTTTATGAGATGTTCCTCAGTGAGAAGCGATTGCCATCCCTCATGGATCAATCAGGAGATATTGCAAGCTGTTGCCTATTACGGATGCAATATAGGGATGATGGGACTGGATACGAGTGTGATGTTAGTAAGATAAATGGAATGAAAAATATTCTTTTCATACTTAATTCAGGTTAATTTTAAATACAGAAAGGAGTAAAGATAAGATAGGGTTTCCTCCACTGATCCCCCTTTCTGTATCCACACTATTTTATTTATCACCACATGACCAGAGAATGTATTTTTACAACTTTTACCCTACATTGGAATAGTCAGCACGTTCGTTTACAGAAACATTCCCTACGGAGAGCAACCTAAGGTTAAATGCTTAGCTCCAGAGCAAAATGGTACTTGCTCATGGATCATCCCTTGTGGGATTTGAGCCTCTAACCTTTTGATTACTAGCACAGATCTTTAACCACTGGAGTACAATTTAATCCATTCAAATATGTTCAAAAAGAGAGAGGGTAGTCTAAGGAGGGACTCCAAGGACTATCCTTATCCTTAAGAGTAGTCCCAAGTCATATTATTAAAAACAATGAATGTATCAGATTCAGCAGCACAGCAGACACACAAAATTACCCCTCACACCGAAGAAATATAAACACTCATATTCTCAGGTGCACAAAAGAAGGCCAAACAGGTGCACACGCTCACACACACACATATCCCTAAGTGAACGCCACTTAAGTTGTCAGCCTCAAGACTGAGTCTTTAGGACAGGTGTACACACAAACATAATATCCCCAAAGTGAATATGTGGGAGGGCGTCTTAATTTCCTGTGTGATGTAGCAGCGACCTTCCCATCATGCCTGTGCGCACACATACACACTGGAATAGATGATTGTATTAGATGAGGTCATACACCTCACACACCTGTTCATATGACTCACACTGACAAGAGAACTAAGGAGGAGTGTTTATCTCCACAGAATCTATTACATAGACCCAGTATTAGATGAGATCAACACAATTACAATCACAACACACACACACGCCTCAATAAAAGACTGATGAAAACTGCCACACCCATAAACACACACACACAAAGATGGTGGGATGTGTGCTGATGATGGAACTAGTACTTGTGAATGATGCAAACTGGCTGTTACTATTCCAGGGAGGCATGTTTTTTGAGTGTTTGTGTATATGAATTTGTGTAGCTATCATTTTGGGACAAAAACTGGTGTTGTTAACTATATCTGATAAATCCTTCCTTTGGGATACTGACCGCTGAAAATAAATCGCTAATAAATAAGCTAACATGAATTAACAATGACCAATATAATTTGTCAATGTTTAATATTTTCTTTATGTTAAAGGGACACTCCACTTTTTTTTGAAAATATGCTAATTTTCCAGCTCCCCTAGAGTTAAACATTTGATTTTTAACGTTTTGGAATCCATTCAGCTGATCTCCGGGCCTGGCGGTATAATTTTTAGCATAGCTTAGCATAATTCATTTAATCTGATTAGACCATTAGCATTGCGCTAAAAATACTCAGAGAGTTTCAATATTTTTTTATTTAAAACTTGACTCTTCTGTTGTTACATCGTGTACTAAAATTAAATGTTGTGATTTTCTAGCCAGATACGGTTAGGAACTATACTTTCATTCTGGCTTAATAATCAAGGACTTTGATTATTACGCCAGAATGAGAGTATAGTTCCTAGCATATCTGGCTAGAAAATCACAACGTTCATTTTTCGTCGGTCTTAGTACACAATGTAACTACAGAAGAGTCTGTTAAAAGTTTTAAATAGGAAAAATATCGAAACACTTTGGTTATTTTTGAGCGCGATGCTAATGGTCTAATCGGATTCAATGAATTATGCTAAGCTATGCTAAAAATGATACCGCCAGACCCGGCGATTTGCTGAATGGATTCCAAAATGGTAAAAATCAAATGTTTAACTCTAGGAGAGCTGGAAAATGAGCATATTTTCAAAAAAGTGAATTGTACATGTTTGCATTGTGCATCAACTTTAATGTTAACAGTTACAACTTTTAATTTTAAAATTACATGAGTAAATACTGAAATTAACATGAACTTATGCTGTTAGCAAATGTTTAAACTAATACTATTGTAAAGGCTGACCAAATAATGTTTTGATTTATTTAAAAGTTTTATTTAAGGCTGCTACTGTATTTATGTGCTCATTTAAGATACAATCATCAGTGAAATGTATGTGCATGCCTACGTGTCTTTCCCCACATCCAGACAACTTTAGGATATTTCTGTCGTTGGACCAGAGCTGTTACAACACTTGTTCCATTCTGTTCCTCATTCACACCTCTCTATCACAGGAGAAAAAAATGCTTCACCTACACACACACACAAGTGATGAGGATTCCTCTGCACCTCAGTCTTCCTCTCGGAAGAGAATGGGTCATATGCAAATGCGTGTCTCCGCATGGGCAGTAGTTTCCCACAGGCAGCGTTAGAAAGAGTGTTCCCTCCCTCTCCGAACTCTTTCAATGGTCCTTTTCTTCTGCCGCTAAGCCCCTCTATGGCCGACAGTGGCCCGCTGCATAGGTAGCAAAACCCCTTTTCTCCCCCTCGTCAAGTTTTAAAACACAATAGCATGCACACACACAAATACACACACGCACAAACCGGCCAATAAAGTACAACCGTGCACGGCAAAAAAGGGGTCCATGAAACCTTGGCTCTTCTGGGTAGAGATGAAGGAAAGAGAAATAAAGTGCAGGTTTTTGTTTAGTGGTAATGCTTCCTTTCCTTTCGTGGGACCAGACTAATCATTAATCCCTATTTGTAAAAGCACAGAGATGCTTGGACAGGCTCGCCGGAATTAAGCAGCACCTGAAATTAAAGCAACCGTGAGCAGTGTATTAAAGGGAATTTGGAGGACAACATAAAATCAAAACTTCAATTACTTTCTTACTTTGTATTTATTTCTTAAATATTTCGTGGATTTGATGGAGTTCTTGGTTGTGTTTCATTTAAGCATCAACTAAGGTTTTTCTCCTATAATTGCTTAGGAAAAATAATCTTAAAATGCATTAAGAGTACGTAGCTGTAAAATTAATGTAGATTGCATTCTGTACTGTAAATAAATAATCTGAATTTGGATTAATTTGATTAGAAATGTTTAAGTTCATATGGAAATCTTTAATAATATTGATTTTTGATGACTTGACAAATCTGAGCTCAGATTGTGAGATATCTTCTGAAACTCTAATGGAGATGTTTGTGAGATTTATGGGTCTTTATCCCTGGAAAAATATCAGAGATGAAGGAGACGTTAGTTTAAGTTTCTATTTGCTCTCATTTTAACCTCACTGATGTCTAGGAGAAATAACTGAGATATTAAATGTTGCTCATGGGAATCTGTCTTTTGACTTTCATTACAATTTTCACAGACTCTGAAACACATTTTCCCATTTGTCAGCACAACCATTGCTAACATCAAAATCCTTCCAACCATCCAATCAAATTCAACTGGATGAAAAATTAAATCCTGTCCTATTTTTATAACCGTTTCAATAAGATATGCACTAAACAGATGTTAAATGTGTTGTTAAATGAGTTTCATGTGATCTGTAAAGTATTCTGTGTTGATTGTCCTGTTGTGTTTAGTATTAAAGCCTGAATGGGCCTATCACCTAATAATGGTACAAACTGTGGAGTCCCATTTTCCTTTCTTTCTCCTTTACTCACCTAATCAACAAAACAAAGAACCAATTTCCTTCCCTATCCCTTCTAAAAAGAAAAACTAATGTATACAATGCAAAAGAAAACACAAACTGGATCTTGATCAATTAAAAATGCACCAACACACTCTGCCTAAGAAGTTCTCACTCACACGCAGTGTTTTCCACATGCTTAAAAAAAACAAAAAAAAACTCACATTCACACACCGGCCCTTGACGAGAAGGAAGCCATGTTTGTTATGCAAAGCACAGGAAGAGAGAGAAGAAGAGCTTGCCAGTTTACAACAGTTCTTCACTGTCACCTCAGCAGGCCTCCAAAACACTGACCCCCATCTTCAACAAATCCCTCCCCCATGTGACCTCCACATGGGGGGGGGCAAACTGAAAGGGAATGGGGGGTAAGAACAGAAAAACAGGGGCTGCCTCTGAGCTTTGTTACCTAGAGATCCATTCACAGTGTGTGTATTTGTGAGTGAGTGTGTGTGTGTGTGTGTTGGGGGCTTTAACACACAGCCAATTTGTTACGCTGGACGCCTCACAATGGCACAGGGGGGGAAAGTGAAGTCATACTTGAGGCAATGCATGGGCGCCCATGGCAGAGGTCACTAAACATTACCCGCTACTGTGGCTTGGAGAAAGGGTCAAAAGAGGAGAGATCTGCTGGTATTTCTCAAGACCTGGTTCTGTAAGATTGGAGGATCTCTGGGAGGAAATTGCTAAAAAAGATGACGAATAAATAAAATGAAATATATGTTTCCTTTTCAGCTAAATCCCAAACAGGGAAAGATCCTAAATGTTAGCAGATGGCTTTTAAAATCTAGCAGCATGTAGAAAAGCGTGCACACACCTACACAAAAATAAATGCATGCAAAATTGCTCAATTTCCTAAACTATAAAGCTTCGACTTAATGTGCATGAGTAACATTTTCACAGAAAAATAAGCATCTGTGTTTATTGGTTTAAACCCTAAAAAGTTTGGTACGGGGTGTGGAAAAGCCCAGTGCAGTAATTAAAGTTTTATCATCCAAATAAATTCTGTTACACCCATTTTATCACAGCGCTGGCAGTAGCCTGACGTTTGCCCACAGCTCTTCGAAAAGGTATTGACAATAAACAAGCATTTCTAATCATTCACTGGGAGTCAGTATTTGTAAAAATGTCCACGTACGTTTGACTAACTGCAACCAAACAAGTAAAACTTTGCACATTACACTCATTTCTGAGGTGTAAATCTTTCGCCTAAATTGTCTCTGTATAAAAATACAACCTTGCTAAAGTTCTTTTGAAACATAACCTCCATTTTGGAAAGCCACTACAAAGCACAGCACGCCCAATGGCCGCTGCCATGTTTATTTTCTTAGCCATGCTAATACCGGTCAGCCACATTCCTCTATTCCCAAACTGGGAGGTTTCAAATTGCCCTCCAGTACTCCTGACGAGAGCCAAATGAGGAAGGGACAGAGAGAGAGAGAGCTGCCCTGTGAACAACACCTGTCGTCTTGCGTACTATTAGCACCTTCACGTTTACTGCTTAATCTCCAGATCACCTTCATGTTACGCACGGCGAGAACGGCAAGTGGCCGGGAATGTCGCTAAAAAGGAGTCCTTACTGCTGTGGTGTAGCATCTTTGAACCAGCATTCTTTAACATTCATAACATTCCTGAAATCTAAGTTTTATGGAAAAACCCAATAAGCAATCTCAGTGACATACACTGAGTGCTCTACGGTTTTTGGTGTCGTTGGTTCTAAGTTAGTTTTGCTTTAAAATTGGATGGATTAAGACTGTGCTGCACAGCCGCACAACTTCAGGATGTTTCTTTACATTCTACAGATATCTTCACCCGAGAAAGCTTAAAACACAGAAAAAAAGTTGGCTGTTTAGCATTCCACTCCTAGGAAAGTTCAAATTTGTAGGTTGTTACTTGTGCCTGAAGTAAAACAAACACTTAAATGCACTTTCTAAGTTGTACTACAGATTTACCAGATTTACACTGATGACAATTCCCTAAACTATATTTATATTTCTATATCTATCTTATTTACATTTTACATACATGTATGAATTAAGCAGATGCTTTAATCCAATCCAACTTATGGCGAGTTCAGACTGCTTGATTTTCAAAGTAGTCGGGTCACAGATCTTTTCACACTGCAAGACTATCTGGGGTAGCATTCAGTCGCTGCTATGTTGACACTGCACCATGGATTGGCAAAAGAGGGTTTCACGCCGCATGACTTCACCATAGGAAGAATTGCTGACAACTTTGTACCGTCCGCAAACTAGGTCTCACAACCACATGAACGCAAGAAGTGACAAGGAAACAACACAAGGTCACGCGCGCAAGATCGGAGTTCTCACGTGAGACTGGGATTATTATTAAAAATGGTACCCCGCAAGAAGCTTGCCATACAAATTGCATGTGCACTCATTTGCAGCTAAAAGAAGAAAAAGAAAATTACTTAAAAGAGAAATGGTTGGGGAGACTCCTCCCAAAACTTCCAGCTGCCCTCTATGTAGCTCTCTCATTGGCTGTAGGTCATTGGTGATGTTATTTTCAGTCAGAACACATTTCACACGGCATGATTTTGAAATCTCTCAGATCGCTTCTTTGATAGTTCACACTGTTTGACTGTCAATCACATGAACGAGCACCGATTTGCCTGTAATTTTGGGAATTTGTCTGTGATTTCTCAAAACCTGAGGCCAAGTCAAAATCAGGACTAAAATCTTGCAGTCTGAACTCAGCATTATAGTTCATTCAAAGTATAGACGGTTTCATCGGACGCACGTGATACACGTCTGGATCCGAACCTTACTTCCGGTTTCGTTTTTTTAATGGTCTGACTAGTTACTAAACTGATCTCTTGAATGAATGCCTCGTCGAAAATAACAAATGTTTTGGTTTCCTAGGTAATCTATGTGTTGTTTTTTTGCTTGTTATATAAATAAACTATGTTTAAAGAACTTTGTTGTTATTTATTCTTAGCGGAGTTTACCGGAAGTTACGTGCGGACCGCGACAGCCGCTTGTTTATGTTGTTACTGCTGAAACGGTTTATACATGTTGTGTGGGTACACTGTAAAAAGTGTTTATGTGCCTTAGTGATTTAACAAAGATAAAACGAGTAAACTGTATTAAAGAAGTTGATTGAAGAAACAATTTGTGCCCTCATCTCACAGAAAGATAAAGTCTAAATCCATGTTTATGGAAACAACAACAAACCATAAAAAGTTACCTGTACCAAGAAAAGTAAATTAAACTGAGTAATACTAGAACTATTAGTTAACTCAACTTAATTTTGTCGCATTTGTATTAAGTAATATTACAGTGTTTATTATACTTAAAAAAGGCTAAAAGTTGACTCAACTTAAAACATCATATGCAATCATTTGCCTCAAATTTTATAATGTGCGGTCCCATGGGAATCGAACCTGTGGCCTTTGAGCTGCCAATGTAATGCTGTACCAGGTGAGCTATAGGAACACCCTATCTATTAGGGCTGGGACGATTAATCGCGATTCATACCAATATGCCTGTCTGATATCGATTCTGAATCGCAAGAGTTGTATTATGCACAGCTCTTTTATGTATTATGGCTCTTTGATCAGTAGGAAATCCTTATCAATCTAAAATCACTGTTAGTTTGAGTCATTTATACACATTTAAAAAAACAAACGCTGCTAAATAGCACTAAAAGGTCGTAATCATACAGGAACCATTTTAAGTGCCATATCGTAGCACATATAGCACCAGATATGGTTCTATATAGCACAATATGGTTCTACACAGGTGATATATGTGATTACGAGCCAGTGAACCACTTTTAGTGCTATATAGCACCGTTTGTTTTTAGAGTGTAACATGCATTTGAAAAAGCAACACTCATCGAACATAATCAATATAAATATTCTTTATTATCATGAAAACACCTGAAAAGGTCTGATGAACAGCAATATAAATATGCTATAGGCATTTTGTTGAGCTGCGTTTGTAAATGGTACTTCTTCTGTGGCCCATATTGAGTTTCTGCACGAGAGCGCCCTCTGGCTTTTGGAAGTAGTGGCATTTCACCATAATTCGTTAAGAAGCATAACAAGCAAAATCACACAATTTATCGTCCCAGCCCAGCTGTCTATTGAGATTTATCAACAATATAGATTTGAGCACATTTGCATTCAGGATGGTCTGTTCAAGAGAGTCTACAGAGTAAAGTGTAAGACAGAAGGTACTCTCTAATGAATTTTGTAACTTGTAAAAAAGTCTTCACCTGCCCAACAGCCCTTATTTGAGTTAACACCCTGTCTTCAGGCAAAGCAACAGGCATGTCACAGATTTTTCACCTGATGGTGAAGTGCTGCTCTCACATGCACACCGTGTCTGGTAAAAGATTCAGCACCACTAACTCCCACCTCCCCCTCTGTAAAAGCACAGCCCTCCAAATGGAGGTATATTACTAACATAACATCAATAGGAATCGATGAGGCTAGGGCTTTTGATGGCAAAAAAGTTACAGGTAGGCTACTTTTAATCTAGCCCATGTCTAACAATGTCTTAAATTAACTCAACCCTGTGACTTATGCATAAATAGATGCCATTTGGCCAACTGACAGGCCCGTAAAAACATCTTTGCGGTTCTTATATAAATTGCAACGACACATCCAAATTGTGATTTATCATAACAGCAATCTGGATCAGAGCCACAAACAAGTGGATTTCATAGAAGACCTAAAAAAACACTTTAATCTGTGATTGTGAAGCCAGTGAATGTTTTGTAAAATATAATTGATTGTGAAGATGCCACCATGAGCAAACTATAGTATAGTAAAACACTTTACAAGATACGGTACCTTGTTTAGTGTTCAAGCTGCCCTTGGCTGATTTCAGTTAGTTAGTGAGTTGAAAGAATAACATTGCATTTATCTTGGTTATAGGTAATTAAAATAAAGGATATGTCTGGTAAACAGAATGTGAATATCTATTAGAAGACAGTTTGCCTTCAGTGAACATTCACTGTTGCCCTTTACACCAAACGGTGAAGTACTCAGGCGGCCACATTCCAATTATACAAGGTCTGATCAACAATCCTCGCGGAGGCGCGCAGGGGGAGGATCGAATGCAAAAGACGCAGGGACGCGCACAGTCAGGGAGCGTTCATCACGCACCAGGAGCGCTGATAGTCTGAGGTCCGAGGTCACATAATCCGTGACTTCATATAATTCACAAACAGGACACTTAAAGCGCATCCGTGCTTTGATAGAAAAAACAACGTTGCTCCATCACAAACCTTTATTTATTTGGCTTAAGCACTGTTTTGGAGATCAAAAGGATTAATAAGATAAATTCATCAGAAACATGAGATTCGTTTAAAATATAACAAGTCGTAGCATGTCCTTAAAAGCTATTTGTTTAGTTTTTAATATAAAAACGGTACAAGCAGGTGTTGTTGCGCGGCTCAGGTGCGTTTCTGTGTTCGCGATACCTGCAGTGCGGTGAGCAATGCCAAACGCCCTATGACAAAGCACTTATATTACCAATCAAAACCCGCAGCATTATCATCACTACAGTTAAACCACACTGAATCATTTAACCTATCTAAACCTTTTAGAACACGACTATGCTTTATGTTGGTTAAAGTATAAAACCGATGGTCCAGCATCTACAAGTAGGCTACCCCCGGATGCTCTTTTTGCACTGTGGCGAGCGATGTTTTACAACAGCTATTAAGAGTACGCTTAATAGAAAACTGGGTGATAACAGGCGCCCATTGTTTTTCATCCTTTCTCTGTTAAAAACAAATGATAACAGCTGAGAGGGCATGCGAGATACACTGCACATATATCTTGTTTAATACCTGCACAAGTTGACATTTGCTGCAACGCGCGAGAAACGCCTTCCGTCTGCTTTCAACACGAGACAATGTATGTCAAAAAGAATCCCTCCTCGTTCAGCGAGTTCAGGTACAGAGAAAAATCAATAGCAAAACGTTGTATTTTTGTAAAAAACTAAGTGACATCTGTCTTACCCTCCGATCAGGTAGGCACATACAAAATTTACAGGTCGCTTACACGCGCGTGCAGAGAGAACCGCTACATGGCGCGCGCATGGCGTCAGCCTGAGGAAAAGTGTCTTTCTTTACTCATCTCTCAACTAGACAACACATTAACACCAAAGACATGTTGTCAAAATGATAGTTGTGATCTAAAATAGATCTGAAAATCTCAAGGTACGACGTGAAATGTTTATAAAGACATAAAAAGTGCGTTTGAGTTTACACTCCATATATGTAGCACGCGCGCAAAGAAAGCACTCCTCACGTTTCTACTTATCGATTTCCTTATCACTTATCCGAAAAATTACTTCGGCTCGTGTCCATCCCTCAGGGCGATGGCACAGACTCTACACCCAGATAAACTGTTATAATTCAGAAGCGCATCTCGCAACTGCACAAGCACGATGGTAAGTTAGCAACACATACAGTATTAACCTGTTACGAGCGTACATTTAAAAGCACAAAGTCCTCAAAACAAACAGTGTCAGTGCAATAAGTCCAGCTGCAGCACCAGTATCCAAGCGCGATTTATCAGGATTGTCTGCGCTGCTCGGGATGTATACGCATTCCTTATATAGGCTGTAGCAGTTGTTCAAGCAGCAGACAGCCCTTCAGATTCCTTTCCTTTTCTCTTCAGTGTTACCACCCAACTAGAAATGTGGCAGACTGGCTCCACAAACAGGTTGCTTTAACTGGCATCGTGCTTTCTGAGCTCTTTGAGCCCCGGTCCCAAAGGGGAGCTGGGGACTGGCAGAGCTTCTACATAAACACACCCTTATTTTTTGCTTTATAAACTTCAGAGTTTAAGAAGAAACTTTGCTGTCAAACATCAACGCGAACTGCAGGCTTGCCCCCTTGCAGCAACACAGAGAGAGCAACGTGCTGGTGTTATCAGACAGTTCTTATGAGCTATAGGGCAAAGTGAGACTTGTAGCTGTACCACAAAACTAAAACAAGCTTAACCGTCGCACTGGCGATACGAAAGCATTTATTCATAAACATTACATAAGGTAACATGGTTACACACATCATGTTTATCATTTTAAAGAGTCTATTCTTAGTATTCAGTTAGCTCGCTAGCTACCTGCTACCACGCAGACAGCGGAACAGCCCATTGCAGCTATATCAAAGTTTGCTGTTAACGAAAATAAAATAAAATCTTCACAACCACTCATTCGTTTTGACAAACACGCGTATTTATCGAAACATTTTCACCACTTAAAATTCTCATAATGATTTATGTGTAAACAATTTAGCCGCATCGGACTAAACAGGTACATTTCGAGCGAGAAAATAAGTTTAAATTCGACTGTATCTAAAAAGGACAAACACGCAGTGTCGATCAGCTGAAGTAACATATTCGACCCGAATGGAGTATTTTTGAAATAAAAGGTTTTATAAAGTAAACGAAAGGCGAAGACAATTAAAAGGGGAAACAAAAGCGAGAGGCAGTTATATGGGACTGGCTGCGTATAACGGTCCGCGCTCGCGCTGTATACCGCTAGGCGGTGAGAGAGTCGCGAGCGCGGCAGGTATAACGGTACACTACATAGGGGCTATAACACAGCGCTACTTTCCAGCACTTTGACGGACCAGAAATTGTGCGGCTCGGGAAGTTCAAGAGTCCAGAGTTGAATGAAATAAGCCGTCGCCCGTCTAAGTGAGCGACGACCGGTAGGAGCGAAGGGTTTTTACTCACCGTTCGTCCTCCTCGGGTTCGCCTGCTTTCTGCGCTTACACCTGGGGCCATCCGCCATGATCCTTTCGCTGTGTCTAAATGCTGCTGGAGAGTCACCTCCTCTCGCCCCCACACCTCCCCTCCCCTCCCTCCCGTATACTCCACCTCCCCTCCCTGCACCTGGTTTACGACACTCGGCTTTACGACATTACCTTCTGGCTCCTACACCTCTCTCTCTCGCGCTCAGACCCCCAAACTCCCGCCCCTCGCACCACGCGTTCCCTGTGGCGCTGCTGCCTCGTGTGAGGTTACCCAACCCCACCCCTGTCCGAAACGGCCACTAAACAACCTGTCCATTAACACGAAGAGAACTTGGAAATTTATTTTGATTGACAGCTCAAAAGGAGAGTGACTGGGTGTCCTAAACAAACATTTCCAAGTCCGTCATTAAGATAAACCGCAATGGTAAACATTCAAACTGAATCAAGTACATTTTGCTTACTGAGAGTGGGGGCGGGGAAAGTTTGACACGTGCACCTGTTTGTTGCGCGCATGCACACATACACTGTAACATCCATCTTCCACTGGATTTCCCCTCCTCATTTACAAGTAAAAAAAAACTAGTTGCAGCAAGTAATGGACAGCTAACAAAGCGGGCATATGGCAAGTTACTACATTGTAATAATATTTCTGTTCTTCTGATTTATATTGTAATACAATTATGAAACAAAAAACAATTTATGACACAGCAAAAATGTATAAGACAATATTTAACATACAAAACTATTGAACTAACAGAATTTCATACAATTTAATATTTATAAAATTTCAACTTTTGACACATTTGGCAACCTGCCCAAAAAACCTTGGCCGGTAATTTGATTTTAAGATAACTTATTTTGATCATGTTGAACCAGTGTCCATAACTGAATTACGTAAATCCAACAATTTTTTTAGTGTAAATGTGATATTGATTTTTTTCTGAAAACATTGTACACCTTCTGAAAGCTTTCCAGTGTGACAACTAGCCCCAGCTTTAATTTTGAAATTACATCACTTAAAGGGGACATTTCACAAGACTTTTTTAAGATGCCCCAGAGTACGTATGTGAAGTTCTAGCTCAAAATACCATATAGATAATTCATTATAACATTATAATTTGCCACTTTGTAGGTGTGAGCAAAAATGTGCTGTTTTTGGGTGTGTCCCCTTAAATTCAAATGAGCTGATCTCTGCACTGAATGGCAGTGGTGTGGTTGGATAGTGCAGATAAAGGGACGGTATTATCCCCTTCTGACATCACAAGAAGAGCCCAATTTCAATGACTTATTTTTTCACATGCTTGCAGGGGATTGGTTAACCAAAACTTACTGTTTTTTTTTTCACATTTTCTAGGTTGATAGAAGCACTGGGGACCCAATTATAGCATTTAAAAATGGAAAAAGTCAGATTTTCATGATATGTCCCTTTAAGTACTATTTCCAAATCGTTCCAATATATCCAGATGATACAGACCATTTTGAATATTTTATATTTCTGTAAGTTTTTTTGTTTTGAATAATGTATTTATTTAGTCCATATATGCATGCAAAGAAACACACCTGCATCTTCAAAGTAGTGCCCTAGCCTAAAGGTATTAATTATTGATAGTCACGTCAGATGAACGGTGCCAATCTATGGCTTATGTTGCTTTGTTTGTTTTTATCTTTAAATAGGCAAACTATTTAAAAGTTAATGTGTTTTTTAACTAACAAAAGAGTGCATAATAGAAAATAACATTTACATAACAGTTTGCTATCTACAGTTTTTGCTGGCACAAATGTGTATATATCTCTTGATTTGTGTTATACTGAGAGGGTTTGTATATTTGAATCAATTTAAAGTATTAGAGAAATATCTCAGCATGTGTATGTGTGTGCGATTGTGTAGGAAGTAGGAATGCAATGTGTGTCCCAAGGCACAGGGAGGATCATGGGACCCTCACTGCAATGATTCAGTCCTCCACCCAAAGAAAGAGCTCGCTGTTCCCCAGGGATGTTTACTCCTCTGACTCTGACCAGCGAGAAACGCGTGAGAGGCAGAGAGAATGAGAAAGAGAGAGACTCTAACAGAAAGCGGTACTGTAGGAGTAAGAAAATTGAGAAATTAAAGGCCACGGAGAGGCGAGATAATACTATAATAAAGGATGGAGAAAGATGCAAAGACAAAATAAAAAGCTTTGTTACATCTTACTGTGTCACAGATCTTACTATATAGAGCTCATGACAAAATTAACAGTCTCACTGCATACCGTATTTTTAAAAAATATGAATGCAGCAGACCAAAATATGATTTTGCACATATGACTTTGAACAGAAGGACACTTTGAGTACCGACTCTGGACCGTCTGAAGGTCTGCCGTTCTCTGTTACAGGTCACAAAAGCGAGTGCTGCGGCAGTGGCGGGCAGGGCTATTCTTGTACCTGATGACTATCAGGTTTCTGTCAGACCTCAGCTGGGTGTGGTGTACTTAGTATGGATCTGCAGTGTACAGTCCGTATTGATTGAGTGAATACACTATATGATCTCACAATGATATGATCCGAATCAAAGCTTGTTGCATAGGTAATAAAAACTAACTCCAAAATGTAAAAAAAAAAAAAATCACGCATTGTGTTTACAATTTTTGTGCCACCTAGGGTCTAAAAAATACTGGTTATTTTTTACCCATTGTTAAGTCAAAAAGACATGAACCCAACCCGTTGGGTTGTAATTTAACCTATGCTGGGTTGGGTCAAATATAAACATTTCTGCGTTAATTAAACCCAACGCTTGGGTTTGTCCCTTTCTGACTCAACCATTTTTTAGATAGTATTGTTTAACAAAACCTAGATACCCCTGTTTTGGTGCCCTGCAGTGAGTTCATGGTGCTTGTGGCCTTTTAACTTCCTGTGTGTACGCACTTTGTATGAGCTGAGCTGTGATTACACGAAGAAAAGTATTTCCATAAAACATCTTTAGATAATAAGGTTTGAAAAGAACTATGACCTTCTAAAACATTCCAACACCGTCCCACACGTTTATTCAAATCTGTAAACATTCACCAGGTGAGCCACGGTCATGAGAACAGGAAGTGGAAAAGGAAATGAAACAATAGTTAGGAGACAAATGACAGGGCAATTTCACTTTGAATGTTTAGAGAGAAGACAAGGAACGTGTTGAAAGCGATATCCTCAAAGTGGAATCTTTGCAAAGAAAATCCAAACAATGGTTTTGAGATGGTCCCTGTTAGTAGCCTCAGATACCCTCCCTGTCATCTGTCTACCCATGACTTCTTTCACTTTATCAAACAGACATGAGACAGAGCTGAGTAAGGTGCCTGTCCCTTCATCATTAAGCCAGTTCTCTCTGCCTATGGCTGCTGACAGTGAATTATTCAACAGGACAAAGTGCTCTGTGGCTGTGCAGAGGCTTTAAAGAGCAACAGATAATAATAGCATTAATGTCCATTGAATCTCATTAAGTGAGTTAGCACTCGGCATTCTTCCTGAGATATATATTTATTCACAAGTTTGCACGAACATATAATGGAAAGGTGCAGCGCATGTGGAAAAGTGCGGGAAGGTTTGGCTCGGTGTCCGTAATGATGGGGTTTGAGCTATGTTCCCCCACTGGTCATAACCATTGCAGTAAATGGGTGCCGAGGTAGAGCTGGCGAAATAATTGTCGGAAGAAGTGAGGTAAGCAGCTTTTGGTGGGATTATTCGAACATCATCTTTTTAAAATTTTTGTACACAGTGCCGTCTCGAAAGAAACTGTCACCGGCGACATGGTCCTGACTTGGGCCTTACCACGAGGACTTGGAACGATGTAGCAGTAAAATCTTGTTTAGCTTGTCTTTAAACAGGCATCAGTTAAATTCTCCCCGTGCGCCAGTGACTTCAGCGGCAGTCCAGCTGAGTTTGCTCCAGGTGCCACTCCGCTCCAGCGGGCAGGCCGGTGAGCTCAGAGACAGACGGGCATTAAAACAGAGAGAAGGTGAAAAACAGACTTTCCCTGGCTTGGGGAAAAAGAAAAGAAAAGCATTTCAGTGAAAGGCAGGCTTCATCACAGATCAATATGAGGCGTTTTGAAAACCACACACGTGCTCTCTCTCTCTCTCTAGTGCTAACCGACTGGAAAAAGACAGGGCTATTATTCTGTGGAAAGTCCAGTCTATTCCCATTTTCCTTGGATGCCGCCATTTCGACATGAAGTCATATTTTCTTGCAACGACGGAAAACAAAGAGTAAAAATAATGCTGCCGTAAATATTAAAGTTACATAATAACATCAACTATGCAATTAAAATAGCAGTGCAAATACCAGTAATCTCTGTTCCCGGTTACTGGTGACAGGACCACACAGTGAGACGAAATTAATACTCAATAATATCTGCCATCCAAAAGCTGATGGTTTCAATCCACTTGGGAAACTGGAGTGGCAGTTTAATGGGAGAAGTGGTGACATCATCAATATAGGTTTTATTTTTATTTAAGCCTCTAATCTCATATCTAATATCATATTATAACTAACTGTCATAACTAATTTTAAGCTTATTCAACATTTTTTCCTTTTTTTTCAATTTATATCTTGTCTTTTTATATTTTCTTTTTCTTTTGCGTATTTTCACCTGTTGCCTATATTATGAACAAATTAACAAAATTAACTAATTTAATAGTACTTATATATAAATAACTTTATTATGACTGAATAAATGTTATACATCATATTACAAAAGAATAGATTAGTTTAGGTTAAATTTGGTACAGTAGACCCCTAAAGTAACAATTTATGTTCCAATATTTAACAATGTAATCCATTCCTGTCTCTTTAAATTGACCTTCCCCTTTCACCAGGAAGGTAAACAAGGAAAAAGAGGGAATGGATCATGAAGTGAGTGAGAAAGGAAGAGAAGAGACAGAAGAAGACATGGCAACATGGGAGGGGGGACTGTAGAAAGCCATCCTCACTGCTCTACATTAAGGGATCAGGCCGCGTCTCTGTAAATGAGTATTGATCCTCCTCCTGGCGGGATCATTTAGGAGATTAATGCTGGCAGTACTGTTTAGGGGGGTAGTTCCAGTTGGTCCTGGGGGGAGCCGAGTCGGAGCTGCCCAGGACAGAGAGCCTGCTGTGGGGCTACGTGGAGAACAAGCCCCTACCTCCTCTTCTAACCATCTGGACTAACAGCTCAGGGCGCCAGCTGTGTGGGGGAAGGGAAAAGATGGTGTGTGTATATGTGTTGAGGGGGGGTAAAGGACTGAGAAAGAAAAAGGAAGGAAGAGGAAAAGAAATTGTAAAGAAACGTATATGACAAATAAAGTGAGAGGCAAAGTCTGTTCAAAGTAATTTGTGTATAGCTCAATTGACTGTTTGAAGAAATGGTAGGTCCAGAGTACAGAGGAACAGAAAGAGAGAGAGAAATGAAAGAGAAATACAGGTGTCATGCACTATTGGAAAAAACAGAGATAAAGATATGTGAAAAATATATTTAAGGGACAAGGTAGAGATTGACGGGTAAGTACTAAAGTACTAAAGATAAGAAAGCTAAACCCGATATAGTCCAGCTATGAGTAACCCACTTCTAGCCAGAATAACGTTAAATTTGGTTACATAACACGTGAGATGTATGATAGTCCATCATGTAAGCAAAGTCGACAGTGAGAACAAGGTGTTTGGTTTCATTTATTTACTTTATTTCATTTATTATTGGCCTATGATTAGACGTCTATTACATTTTTACTGACAGCCCACTTGTTTTGGCCTAAACGCAATATTGTTTGCTGGGAAGAAAAAAATTGGTTATGACAATGGATGAATAAAGAGAATTGCATCTTCTACTATAAAGAAAACAAACACGAAATCATCTTAAAAACCAACGATCGATCAGCAATTTAATTCAAACTGCCATTTACCAGAGACTACACAGATTTAAAGACGTTATGAAATGAACGCAGGTTTCTTTCATGATAATTTAAACAAGAAGTTTGTGTGGGAAACGTCAAAAGTCATCACTCAACAGCCTTATCTGCTAAAAGTTATTTGGTAACACTTTATAATAAGGGTCCATGAATCATGATGAACTAATACCTGAACTAATACTAGGGTGGCCATTCGCGCCAGTTCCACCGGACACGTCCCGAAAATGTTTACGGGTGCGTTCTTCGGAAGCCGCGTTGGTCGACCACATACATCATCAAGGTTTAATATTTCAGGTTCAATTTCAGAAAAGCAACCGTAACATTTCGAGGTAAGAATGAAACAACAATGACTGTATGTCTTAAAAGAAATAAATCTTAATTTTCTAATGTATTTTAACTGAAATGTGAGAACCTCGATGACGTATGTGGTCGAGCAACGCGACTTCTGGAAAACGCACCAGAAAACATGTATTGGACGTGTCCGGCGGAACTGGCACGAATGGCCATCCTAACTAATACAGAGTTAAAGAGCACCTGTTTTTTTGCCAAAACAACGTTATTTTGTGTATTTGGTATAATACAATGTGTTTGTGTGGTTTATGGTTAAAAAACACATTATTTTCCACATACCGTACATTTTTGTAGCTCCAGATTTCATCCTCTTCCTGATAGGCACGGATTTGAAAAGCTCTGTGTCCCTGATTGGCCAGCTAATCTGTACATTGTGATTGGCCTGAATACCTCTGAAGTCAGGCGGAAATGTGACGCCCCATACCATGTTTGAAAGATTCGGTTGCTAACAGGAGTTAACTTACAGGCTGTGAGTCAAAGCGGGAGGAATTATGATAATGTTGGTCTTGTCTACATCACCAATCCCAGGAAGTAAACTGTTGCCTACAATCCATGTGTTTGTTGTAGTCCAAGGAACGAGATTTACATTGAAGACAATAACTCTTCTCATCGTTTACTTTGGGGTTTGTACCTTTTGCTATCGTACTAATACACACTTACACACCAAAGGAAATTTAAAAACGTGAATCAGACAATAGGTGCTCTTTAAGGAATGTACTAAACATAAACTATGAAGAGTCATCATTACCAACAACATGGCTCATGACTCAACATATAAATTGATTGTTAATTATAATACATTAAATAACAATGAAAAAAAATCATGTAATGTTGTACTTAAAGGCGTTCTAAGCGAATCTGTGTGTTGATTTTTGAAATGTGTTTTCAAACAAACTGAGCGTAGTTAACTCCTCCCTCTCCCCCTCCCTTCGGTGCTTTCATGAACGCGCCCAAACCCAACCCCCAAATCCTTCTTGGCGTTTCTGGCTGGAACACTTTTTGTTTCGTTTCGTGGTGCAGGTTTGGCCACTGTGTTGAAGTTTGTAGAGCCTGGGCTGTCTACAGAGATCGCGTTTTTTTACAGTTTGATCAGCGGACAGGCAGCAAGCAGATAGTGAGGAGATGTTTGCTGTATGTAACAAAAAATGTTTTACGGTCTAAAACGCGTGAATTCGCTTAGAGCGCCTTTAATGACAACTCTTCATTTGTTTAGTACATGCCTTAACTCAGCATTAGTTCATGTTTAAGTAAAAATACATTCATGATTAATGGACTCTTATAAAGTGTAACCAGTTATATAGACGTTTTCCTCACGATACAAGTCTGGTCTGAACTTTACTTCCGGTTTCAGTTTTTTTTAATGGTCTGACTAGTTGCTAAACTGAAATCTTGAACAAATATCTCGTTGAAAATAACAGATGTTTTGGTTTCCTAGGTAATCTATGTGTCGTTTATTTTACTCGTTATATAAATAAACTACATTTAAAGTACTTTGTTGTTATTTATTCATAGCGGAGTTTACCGGAAGTTACGTGTTGACCACGAAAGCCGCTTATTTATGTTGTTACTGCTGAAGCCGTCTATATACCAGGATATACGGCCTCTACAGACATACCTTGAAGCCATAAAAGTTGCCAGAAAGAACTGTGTAGAAAGTTTGAATTTCAAAATGTCATGAGTAATTTGTTTGTCTTACAGGTCTGTGGACAGATAAATGAGTCCAGAACATTAAGCCAAAAATGTGTGTTGTGTATTAAATGGTCATGCTGTTTACATATGTTGTAAGTTCTGGTTTGTTGCTTGTGTAAAATGCAAACAGGAATGCTGTCACTGCAAAACTATTCCAGAGCCTAGAAAAACTCAAGGGCCCAACAATAGAATGTTATGAAGGCAAGATTGAGATGTCAATCACAGTAAACTCCGCCTTCTCAAGAACAAGGTCATTATGATCTCACTTCCTTTCCTGGACAGAGTTGCAGTTCTGACGCCCATAAGATGTTGGCCACACCCAACACCAAACATCCAGAAATGCAATACTTGTATGTTACCATATAACTTTTTAAATATTTTATAAACATTTTAAATATTATTGATCAAAACTCTTAATCATTCATTGAGGTATGCCGAATTTCATGACCAAACACAAACTTTCTTTCCACATATTTTAGTCTTTAAAAGCAGTATTTTCAATCTTTAATTAAACTTTGAACACTAAACTGAAACAGGCACAGATGTGTAAACGGATATCAGAAATATGTGTTAGTAAAAATATAAGTATCATCTACGGAAAAAAAATGAGTGTGTGGGAAGAATTGCTCTAGCTGAGGCGTGCTGATGCGCATGTGTGCATGAGACGGGATTTTTTGGATCATCCAGGTTGTACGGGTGAGCAAAGTCTGTCACGCAGATTAGAGGCGATCCATTCCAAATGTTCCGTCAAAAATTCACCTCACAACCACAGCTAAAATTTATTTTGTGTATTTTGGAACACAGTGATTTTTCTTCTGCTCATTTGCTGGCATGTCTTATAAAGGAAGAATCATGTGCTTCCCACACTCACACATACACACACACACACACTTCAGGCTTTGTGCATTAAAAAAATCATCTTTCATTTAGATGATGCACAGATGTGAACACACCTGAGAGAAACAGAGAAATAACTGACAACAATACAGAAAACAACAGATAGGAAAGTTTATTACCCAGGTGCTTTCATTGAAGGAAATTTTCCAGAAAAAAGACATTTGGACATCCTCCTTATTTCTTTCTGTTTTCCGCTGGTTCAGTCTGTTCCCTTTACATTAGTGGTTAGAGATTTCCATGTTTATTATGCAGGCATTAAACCATTCAAAATTCTTGCCATCGTGTGGATAGATTTGCTGTATTAGCATGGTACTAATTTCTTTTCAATATGCTTTGGGACTTTTAACTTTTAATTATAGAAGACAGATCAAGATGAAGCCAGGAATAGTTTTCTCATCAAAATTCACTGAATTGCATCAGATGCATGAAAGATGCATCAGATGTAAAACTGAATCCTACATCCATTGTTAAATAATAACCCCAGCAGCAGTTCACATAAGTTCATATTTAATGAGGCCTATTTTTGCAATTAAAATTCATTGCTTTAGATATAACATAGACTCTTAAGTTGTGGTGTCTCTTCAAAATGTATTGCCAAAATGTTAAAGGCTCCCTCGTATGTAAGTTCTTTTTGTTAGTTATTTTATGTGCATTTTTTGCCTTTAATCGACAGACAGTAATGTACAGAGAGGGCAGTGTGGAGAGAGGGAAATGGGACTGGTAAAGGACGCTGAGCCGGGACTTCGCCGAAAGGGAGTCTGCGGGATGTGTTGGAGCACTGCCCACTACACCAGCGGCTCTGACCCTCATTTGTAAGTTGCTTTGGGTAAAAGCATCTGATAAATTAATTATGTAAATGTAAAATACAACGCCTACTTTACATTAAAAATGTTTGCGGCATTTGTTAGTTTACGTTGATGGTTTTGTAACATGACTGCTTCCACCGTCTCTCCATAATCAAACAGGCTGAGGGACTTTAGGTCCAAACCCCAGTTATTGATACTAGGCAGACCTTTTGCGAGTACGGACGATCATGAAAAATATCTCACTTGTACTTGGCAGCATGTGTTGTGCAAAAGCACAACCCAGTCAGGTTGTGCACCTGACTGGGTTGTGCTGACAACTGATTGGTTCTTCTTTCCTTTTTTTATGCACGTATCACTGTAAAAAGTAAAAGTTGGAATAACTTAAAAAAGTACTTTAATTGATAACACCTAAAAAATAAATTTAAGTCACTTTGTGTTCCTGTATAGCTCATTAGTAGAGCATTGCCTTTGCAGCGCAAAAGGTCATGGATTCGAACCCATAGAACACAAGTACTTATAAAAAATGTGTAGCTTGTTATGCACTGTAAGTTGCTTTGAAAAAAGCGTCTGCCAAATGCATGAATAAATAAAGTGAACATTTTGATAAATGTTTAATTTGTAGGTGTTACTATTTTTTTTTAAAGTAGATCTAACTTTTACTTTTTACAGTGAACTTATTACACAGTGTACACCACAGGGTTATGGTAAATATATTAGGAGATGATATGAAAAGTAGCAGATATGAACGTGTGATAAGCTAAAAGTGGGGTCTTTTAAGAAAGTTTCTTTTAGATCAATTTCAAAGAGGAAGAAATAGCATGCATTCACACACCAACACTCATAAGTGAACTTGTATAGGAGGTCAGCAGTGCATAAAAGCTGCCAGCCTGGCACTAGCTACAAATTCATCCTCTCAAGCCAACTTGTGTTAACATTGTATACACAGACGAAAATAAAATGAAGTGAAGCATCAATGAATAAAATCCCACTGCCTTTTCCCACTATCTGTTCAAATGCCTTGTATCATGAACCTGATGTCAATTCTGTGGGAGCAGAGGATAAACTTCAAAAGACATGTTAAAGAGAGATCTTTTTACTGGGTTGATAATACATAACTGAAAAGCTGTGTCAGGTGTACTTCTTGGCAAAAATGGAGATTGAAAAACAACTATTTAAGGAAGCTCTCCAACAGCACTGCGGTATTTTGTGCTTTTCAGAAGAATTTGCCATGAAATCAACCTGAGTGAATAAGAATCCCGTAAGCTTTCAGTTTTATGGTAGACAGCAGATGAACAAGCGGGTCATCACACTAACTGGCCCCTGTGGAGCAATTCTTTGACTCACCTTTTCCCTGACTCTCTGATGGCCATACAGACAAAAACTTTCAAATAGCTCCTGTTACAGAACGGACAACCATAAAACTTTACAAAAATACTTAATGCAAGTATACGGGAGGAAGGAAAGAGGGGGAGAGAGACTTAAAATAAGAGTATCTTGCTCTGTTCCTTATACTTGTCTTGTATACATGCATTATTTAAATCAGAGTTTGCACTTCATTTTGATATTTTATAACCATGCTAGTTTTAAACCATGAAATATTATTAAGACTTGGTGCTAGCAATGATTAAGAGAACACATGAAACTACAATACAGTTTAAGTACAAAAAGTTTGCATGAATTTAAATGCAAAATGCATTAGACAACAGATTGTATTGCTCATCTAAGTGATTTTGAAGATGTAGACATTAGTTTTGTCTCTGAATGGGATCTGTGATGCCTTATTTTAAAGACACATGGGTTTACCAATACATCACCACCTCCAGTGTTTAAAAAGGAAATGTCTCAACCAATTGTCTAGTTTTGAAATTAGTTTAGAAATTAGTAGAAAAATTCAAGTAAGTCCGGAGTAAAAGCCTATTAGGCCAACTTAAAGGAGGCATATCATGAAAATCTGACTTTTTCCATGTTTAAGTGCTATTATTAGGTCTCCAGAGCTTCTATCAATCTAGAAAATGTGATCAAGAAAGAACAACCAAGTAACTTAGTTTGGGTAAACCATTTTCTGCAAGTATGTGAAAAAATAAATAATTGAAATTTTACTCCCCTTGTGATGTCTGAAGGGGATAATACCGCCCCTAACCTGCAGTATCCAACCACGGCACTGCCATTAAGTCCAGAGTAGAGGTCTTCACGGGTCCACTTAGATCTGAAAACCCGAGGTCCGACCCGAGACCCGATTGGGTTTGGGTCTAAAAGTTTCACGTGTTCCTCGGACACGGGTCGGGTATAATAATAGCGGCATCGGGTCTCGGGTAATAAAAAAAAAGTGTTTTTGCCGAACGGACCCAAACTCTCTCGTGTATGTGCGTCAATGTCCTTTTCAAACCTCTCCTCTGTTTGCCAAGAGCGCTTGCGACATTGTGTGGCTGGCGGTAGGTTAATTTTCGTTGAGACAGACATGTCAATCAATTTTAAATCGGTTGCGAGACCAGCAGGGTTTCTTTCTGTCACACACTTCAGTGCCCTTTACATTCGGGTCCAGTCGGGTAAAATTGCCACTGGTTCGGGTCGGACTCGGGTCTAATTTTCTCGGGTTTGTCTTAGGTCGGGTCTTTCTTTAAAAAAAATATTTATGCATGTCGGGTTCAGGTATAAAGTAATTTGAGTCATTTTGGGTCACGTTCAGGTACTTTCTTTGGACCAGAGAAGACCTCTAGTCCAGAGATCAGCTCATTTGCATTTAAAAGGACATACCCATAAATGGCACACAAAGTGGCAATTTTAAAGTTATAATAAATTATTTGTGCATTTTGAGCTAGAACTTCGCATATGTACTTTGTGGACACCAAAGATTTATTTTACATCTTTAAAAAGTCTTGTGAAATGTTCCCTTTAAATTTTATGAAATTTATTAAATTTGCAGTCAATAAAAATAAACTCTAAAAAAATAATTTAGCTATAAATTTAGCCTATTAGTGTCTTCGCCACTAATTGGTGGAAAGACTTAAATTACATAATGTGAACATACATTATTTAGGCCTACAAAATGTTGAATCTCTTACACTTCACAGAGGTTAAAAAAAGTTATTTTGGTTACTGTTTTAGGAACTGTTATTTAAACTAACTTTCTGTTTTCATGTAAGAAATGGTGATTGTGCAAGGAACCACAATGGATAGGACAAACTATAAATAGTGTCGATGATAAGTGAGACTGATATATCTGCCACCTATTCTAAAAGCAAGCATAATGATTGTCTTTTTCTTTCTGTCACACACTTCAGTGCCCTTTACATTCGGGTACATACAGATGTATAACACTTTCAATTTAAAAACCTATTGCTATAGTATTATTGCTTTAGTATAAGATGTAATCAGTATGGGAATACTGGCTCACTTTCCCCGCAGATACTTGAATAAAACACTAGACTGTACAGTTTCATATAGTAAGCAGTGCTCTGAAAGCTCTATTGGCAAGTGCCATTTTCGCAGACTCTGATTGGCTACATTTACAGACTCTATATACGTAGCCAATCATAGGCCGCGAAAACGCCATCGTAATACACCGGTGTTGCCTGAGCCCTACCATTCGATTTAGAAGGGGTGGCCGTGTAGCTATGCCATTGTGAGACAGCAAGGAAAGTGTTATTTTTAAACAATTATGCCAAACAACAAAAAACATTAACTCATACAACTTAAAAATATTATATGTTTTGGATGAATAACATTGTTTAAAAAAAGAATCGCACACATCCAATCAGTAATACCCATCGGTTGCGATACGAGGTCTCGTCCAAAATGGCTGTGGAGAAACAGTTATGAAGATGTGTCGATCTACTCACCAAATTAATCTCTTGCATGCTTCAATTAAGCGGAGAGTCCTCTAACCGAGCTGGAGGACATTTCTAGAAGGTGAGGCAAACGACGTTTCGTTTATTTCCTGGCATGCTTAGGTTTTCGTGCAGAAAAGCGGATCCCAGTGGGCTCACCGTGTGTTACGATTTCATCTTCAGCCAATAGAAATGGAAAGAGCGATCATAGGTCGGGGCCTTCGAGGATGTGTTTATTAAATGATAAAACACAAGATAATTTATTAAACTGCATAAGTTAATCAAGCAACTTTACTGCAGAAACGGCAAATGCACATTCTTGACAACTGTGAAAAAAATTCGATTTCTTTACAAAGGGGGAAACATCACTGTATACATTAAAACACATCTGCTGATGTTGTTATGTAACAGTCATAACAGTTATAACAACACAACTTGTATAACTATTAAACCTATAACACCAACACACCCATATATTAGTGACGCCTCGCTGAATTCCTTGTAGTCGAATCAAACGCAGAAAAGACGTTTTAGTAGAATTGTGTGACGTACGATTTGATAAACAGTAAAAAACTAGTTTACCTTTCACTTTGTAAGTGGGACTTACATTTCTGTTCACTAATCTTATGTTTTTATCACACTTTGTCATATCTCTCACATTCAGGGTTGTCAACAGGTGCTTTTTTAGTGTTGACGGCTACAATCATGTAGTGCTTCGCAACATTTTCATATGCATTACATATAGTTGCATTAATATCACTAAGAGTAGGTCTAATTTTACAATAGCTTGTCCAACTAAAGGCCAATGGTAATTTCACATCATGTTGTAACTTACAGCATTCAGTGTAAAATGTCACCCACCTTCTGTATAGTTCATAGATACTTTTTCGGATTTGTGTTGTGCATGGCCTTGAATGTTACATAATGCATTGGCAATGGGAAACTATTTTGGATATCATAAGTAAATATATCATAGTAGTCTCTGGTTATTTGTTTGTATACTGTGTCTAAGTGCCCATTTACCAGATCCCCACTGTTGGATTTTGAATGTTAAAGTTAGATTTTCTTGGTTAAGCTAAAGTTTGTATTGGATATTCGCCTTAGGTATAACAGAGGAACTTCCTTTTGTTTATCGTGGCAGGTTTACTGAATATGTAGCAATGTCAGGAAATTTGTCCAGAGCAGTTTGTGTTAATCTCATATATGCACACACATAATTTGCTGCAGTTTTTGATGATGAGATGTGGCATGGCATCCGTTATGAAGTGAATTTGCTGTACTAGATTCTTTTTTTTTAATCATTGGACTTAATAGGACCTTAATATGCAAGGTTTATAGCATATTATGTGGGATTTGAGCTTTAAAAACTTGAGCATTTATTGAGATATGACCCCTGCAGGTTTTTGATCTGCAACCTTTTTTATAAGAACTTATGTGACACAAAAAAATTAATTTACCACCGATGTCACCGATTTTTTTGTGATTAAAGGCCGAATTATGTTCAATTTTTTATGTATGTGCGAGGGTCTGCGTATAGTGCGTGTGACCCAATCTTCGTCATCATAAAAGTGTACCTGTCCTGCACAGGCTGATTTTTGAAACCCTGCGTACATTGATTGTACCCGTAGGTCGCACATGCGCCTACAGGAAAATGTAGTATGAAGCCCGGGAGATGCTTTTCATTTTGTTGCAATGCGCATGTGTCGAATGTCTGTGTACACATACAAGTCAAATGAATTATTCTTTGCAAGGCTGTGCATTTGACCATGTGCGTACATTCGTGTAATAAAACAGACTATACTACGGGCTTAAGGCCTGGCTCACTCTACAGGATTTTTAAAATCCTGGCTAATTAGCCTTTCGCCGAGCCCCGCCCCCCTTAGTTACTGTTGCTACTTCCGACAAACAAATGACAAGCGCGACAGATTGCCATGACGGAAAGCGATATACCCGTGCGTGTCAGTGACCTTTTTTGGAGCAATACCTCGCGATTTCCTCCAGATCGAGGCAAATGGGGTTACAGTATGCAGTGGAGGGATATATAAAAAATATAAAAATACGCAATGAAGGAGACACGGCTACTGTCGAGGCTAATGCTTACCGGTCTCAAGGAAAAAATTAGAAACCACATGACCGGTAACTCAAATGCAACCAGCACAGCCTTGTGGACCAGTCATGCTCTTGCACTGCCGGGTAAGTTCTCTTTCATATGGTACGGTCTATTAATGTCTATTGCAAATACAAGGGTATGTTAGCTAGCTAAACCTACATGTGTTTCAAAGCCATTCAAAGCTTACTAACATTTCTGTTGTTTAGAGGATAGCCGTTTTGAGAATCATAATGTTTTATTTCCTTTGGTGATAACCAGAATTCACAAATAGGACACTGCTTTGGCTTAAAATTTGCAGGACAGATAATATAATAAATAAAATGTATAATATAATAAAATTGCACAGCATTTACGGGATTGTAAGGGGTAAAATAAGGGGTAGGTTTTCCGTTCATAAAATGCTACATGAAAGATAAAAACAAATTATTTAAAGTTGATTGTTAGGGCGCTATGTTCGACTTTGTCATAAACTGACGAAAAATAAAGTTTGGGAGCTGAAAGTCCTAACACAACAGCAGCTAATGTAGCTAGCGTTAGCTAACATGTTAACTAATGTTGGCAAAATAACTCATTAAATTATCTTAGAGAGTAGGTTAACATTCTGGCAATTATATTGATGGTAATCATAACTTTGGTCCAATTTGTGTTCTTGCTTCTAGTTAGTAGATTTAGACCACACTGTAACTAGTTAGCTGTAAGCCTTACCTTTGTGCAGACGTATTTATGCTTCGTAAATGTTCGACACATTTAACTGGATGGGGCAGTCCACACTGTTTTATCCATTGTATGGGGCAGTCCATACTGTTTTATCCATTGTATGCACCGCTCACAAGCGCTGCGGGCGTGAATGTTTGTCGGACGTGCTCGCATAGTAACGGTTGCTGTGATGTGTGATTGGACAATGGCCGTTTTGGGGGAGGGGCCGGCGAAAGGTCAATTATGAAATCAGTTTGCAAGACAAACATAAAGAGAATCTTGACAGATTTTCTTCTCTTAAATCTTAAACATGTTTACACTACAAGATTAGAAAATTTAGGCCACATTACACAATACAAGATCAAGGAGGGATTGCTTTATGTGACCCCATGGGGAAGCGGATGTAAATAAATGTAGATTGTGTCACATTTATTAAGCTCATTATTTTTAATTGCTTGCTAGTATTCTAGTAGATTTCTACACTCACCGGGTGTGATTTAAACCAAGGCAGTTTCTCCTCAGCTCTTTTTTTTAAGGCAATGGTTGTGATTTTACAGACAAGTTATTCAGAAGTTTTTTACAGTTCAACAAGCTGTTTCTCCATTTCCATTGTATACTGGACTTGTACAGCAGCTTTTTAAAAAAGGGTTGTCATTTAGCTCTGTCTTACACTGGCTATTATGAAAGTACTAATGTAATAATCCTGATTTCAAATACTGAATATCAAACTGGCTTAAAATAGTGCTGGTATGAATTATATTAATAATATCCGTTTAAAATTGATTCTGAATTGCAAAGGCGATGTTCGCACAGCTCTTTCATGTATTATGGCTCTTTAATCTGTAGGAAGTCTACATCAATCTAAAATCACTGGGTCTTATTTACTAATAATTGCATACGTTTTTTGTATTTACAACACTTGAACTTCTCACAAAAACTTTCCGCCTAATTCACAACACGTGCGTACGCACATGAGTTTTTTCTTATATTTGTTCTTACGTTGGTGAATTTGTAGTGTTCTACATGAGCGTCCGCGTGCATGAGGTTGATATTTTGCATAAAACACTCCCAAACCAGCTCCATATAAGGGTTTTCAGCAGCGCTGGTCCACAGAAAATTTTTGAGCAGTTTGTTTTAAAAGCAAAAGAGCTCGAAAAAAATCTGTGAATATGTTTATTATCGGTAAAGTTTCAATTTGTTTTGCATTTTTTATTTGGGAGGTTTTGCTGTCGCTAGAGAAAGCCAGTGCTGTCCACTGACCGGAGTAACATTAAATAAATATTGGATGCTTTAACAAATATGACAAATATTATGATTGAATATGAATAATAAGATAGTGACGCACGTATGTATCTAAAATAAAACAGACAGAAGAGCAAGTGATTAACATTTGGACTTCTCATTACATTTACATGACGTTTACATTAGGCATTAAGCAGACAGTCCAGACACTTCCATATAGAGATTTAAAAAGAGAGGAAGGAAAGCGTGAATATTTGTCAGTACGTGGGTCTTCTTTATATGTGTAGAAAAAATAAGAAGGCTATAATGATATAATATAATGAGTCTATATAATAATAATAATAATAATAATAATATAGATCATGTATAATAATATACAGTGGCGGAGTGGCAATCGGGAGAGTCGGGACTTTTCCCGGTGGGCCGGTAGTGTTTTAAGGCTGCGAGGGCTGGTCTGATTATAGCCGTGCTTTCAGTCTTTAGTCATGCACTCCGGCCACACTTAAACCTATTTATCATATATTTAATATGCTTCAGCGCTCAAAATGTATCTGGCCGCACCGCTCTCTCTATCAAGCCCGTCTCCCCTGGAGTTCTATCAGCCAATCAAAAAATAAATAAAGAGGCTACACCATAGCCAATCAGAAAATAGGACTGTTGTGTCTGGGTAAGATTTAACGCAACAACCAATAAAAAAGCAAAGCCTCGCACACCCACAGAGGAATGGAGCCCCGAGCATCACTTTGAGCAGCACAGAGTAAGTCTGATCTCCTGTTTTAATGTTACAACAAATGCACAACTTTGACACAAACAATGACAACTTGACTGCTGTTAGAGAAAGTTTCCCAGATCCCAAATCAGCATCAGTTTTTCATGAGTGTCTGTAACTTAGCCAACAGTTTACAGCTTGTTCACTGACAACACCTGCTCAGAACACGTAAGTTAGTTTAAGCCTCGTTAAATTTTTGTTATCACACGATGACTGACATTTTGTCACATAAAATATCTCTCTCCAAACAGGCTTAATAATTTATAAGCAACTGCTTTGCAACCAAAGTAAGCTTTAGCTTACCTAAAACTAGGGAACTGTTGACTTTAAGATCTTTTAAATAATAATTATTACACTTGGTATTTCATGTTGTTTTGCAGTCATTTTATTGTAATTTTAGATTTCAGCATTTGCTTATTTACAGCGAACCATTTTCTTTTTTCTTGACCACAGAGGGCTGAAATTTCCCGGTAGATTTTTGGGTCCCACTCTGCCCCTGATAATATATAATACAGAAAATATTATAATATAATATATAATCATGTAAATTTTATATATCAACATTATCATGCACATTAGAATTATAGCCTAGAATTTGATTATAGTGTACGTGATTATTGCGTACAAGTGGTTTTAGGTTTTCTTGAATTTTTGCATACATTTAGAAGACATTTTGATAAGAAAGTTTTTGTTGAATCACGATTGGTTCGTGAAAACATCCGTAGGCACATCTTACGCACAAATTTGTACGTACCGGGTGTGCCTCATAAGCCTTGAAAAGTGAAGCCTCTGGCTCTTTGATCGCCCCCTGGTGGCTGGCTGCAGTACAAGTCATAAACCCCGCCCTCTCCATTCAAACGAATGGGACTCTGCTCTAAATAAAAAAATTATTTACACTTCCAATAAAAGTTTCCGATAAATGGTTTTGGTCCTTTCAAGTAGTTTTTATCACGCTGGAATATGTTCAAGTCTTCATTATAGTGGTACGTTTCATTTTAGCATGTAATTTGATGGAATAGAAAAGGGGCGTGACGTTATGATTGGCGTGGTTGAATTGGTCGCGCGGGCGTTTGGGCGGAAGTTTGATACCGCGGCTCCGCCTCTGGCTCCACGGATGATTCCTTCTGCACATGCCTTGGCTCCAAGCTGACGTTTTTACATAACATGGCGGCGACCGTGGTCGGACATTTTTGGCTTCAATTCATTACAATGGTGGGAGGTGACGTCGCGTCGTCCATCTTTTTTTACAGTCTATGGTGCGTACGCATGCATGCTTAGTGAATGAGACCCACTGAGTTTGAGTCGTTTATAACATGCATTTGAAAAAGCTACACTCTTCAAACATAATCATTAAAATTGTTCTTTATTATCATGAAAATACCTGAAAAGGTTTGAAGAACAGCGATATAAATATGCTCATAGGCATTTCCTGAAGCAAGCTATGTGTGTAAATGGTGCTTTTACTGCGGTGCATTGAGTTTCTGCATGAGAGTGCCCTCTGGGGTGGTAACCAGATTACTGCCATATCGTGGTCACATGACCCATGCCAAGGGTCTGAGCTACTCACTGTCATCACCGCAAAAAAACAACAACTTGAAACATTGGCCTGCACTTGTGTATATGTGGTGATGTTTATTATACACGCAGCTGGTTAACTGAGTAAGTTTTTATCTGTAAACATCACATTACACGATAATCTGAGGCAAACATCGGAACCGATTAAGGAACTGGATTCGATTTTGTCTTCGATTCTTCCGAGAGGAAACTTGGGTAAATTTAGGCCGAAAATCCTGTAGTTTAAGCCCAGCTAATGTGTAATAGCTAAAAATCTGTAAAAATCCAGATTGAAGTCTCATAATCTAATCAAAAAATAAGTTTGACTTCAATCATTGATTTCACATTGACTTTAAGGATTACACAGATATCAAGGTTACATTTCCCAGAAAATATATGTTCTTTATTTTTATGTAGGATGATTTTATTTAAACTTATGAAAACTTTAGCTGGGTTTTCAAAGACTGGGTCACATTTAAGGAGGTAACAATGGATGCTAAATTACAGTGCACCTTAAAATGACATATTGCTTTAAAAATGGTTAGAAAGGGTTAAATGCATGATTTCAGAAATGCCTTTTCTGGTCAAGTAACGTTTTATTCCTCATAAAAATATTTTACTTTAAACTTAAAACTCCTGGAGAGAAATTTAAGGGATCACTAGGAATCTTCAGATGGATACGGTGTAGCTGTTGGCAGTCGAAATTAATTTCTGTGGTGTCAGTGAACACATTCTTTTAGAGATTTTGCAAAAGGTTATTAAACACAACACTGCATGGACGTGTTGCACCGCAGGGAAGCATGCACACATTCGGAGGATGCTGAGGTTTGTTTTGGCAGTTGTCGTGACGTTGTGTGGTTTAACATGTGGTGGGGGGCGGGAGGGGCGACTCTTTTCATAGCAGAGATGCTTATTTAACATTTCCGGTCAATCAGAACCATGTCAACATCACTGCATGCACAGACTGACCCACACACACAACATGTATCCCATGCACACATAAACCAAGCCAGAACACAGATTGCTATCTTAAACTCTCCTTCAACTTCTTGGTCGCTGACTTTATAGTGATTACTCGCTTGAGCCTGTTCACCTAGCTGCACATTGCTGCAGGAAGGTGTGTGTGGTCAGAAGTATACCGCTTTCCAGGATTATAGATCAAAACGGCAAAAGCACTTTAATTACTTCGATGGTCCCTGAGCATATGCAGAACAAATGTCTTTGTTGTAACAGCACCATTTCACAGCAAGGTGAGATTTTTGGCCAAAGTAAACATACGAACATGGAGCCTTGCATATTTTATGAGCAATTCATCTCTTTGTTCAAGAGACCCGGTTTGCTGTAATCGCGCTGTCAGGATTCAAAATTTCCACCATTATCTTACATGTGCAGAATTTAAAGATGTCATGCTGCAATGTGTGGCGAAACCTTATGCTTTCCTGTTTATTTTACAGGGAGATGCTATGGAGTGCTTTCAAATGTGCTCTCACAATACATTCTTTCTTTTTTAGTAGTTTTAAACACATCTGCAAACTTGACCCTTTTCTCTGCACCTGAAAAAACTAAGGGTTTTTACCTAACATTTTTACATTTCACTTTCAAGTTTGTTTGATGAGTTTAGAATTGAAACTATTTGCTTACTGTTATATATCATAGTCTGCATCTGAAATTGCAACAATGTGAACTGAAATTGATGTAGTACGAACTTCTTGATTATTGATGCAGGATGTACTGAACACTTTGCAGGTGGGAAGTAGGAATACATTTACAGATTTTTGTGCCATTCCCATAGCCTTGTGGAAGAGCAAAGTCTTATCAAGTTCAGTAGTTTGTCCAGATATATTCTTTAAAGTACCAGTATGTACCTGAGGTACTAATATACACCCTTTTTTAAAGGGTACAGCCCCAGTAACAGCTTTTATAATTGACTAAGCAGTTGTTTTCAGCACAGGGTGACCAGTCTGCTGCTTACTGTACACCAGAATGTCCCTGCAGTTAAAGCTCACCAACGTGTACCAAGAAAATAACAACACCTTGAACAAGAAAAATGCATCAAAATGTGAATTATGAATGTCATAAGTAACATCGGAACGAGTCCGGAGTGGCTGTGGTAATGGACTGGTGAGCATTTCATTTGCTGCTACATTGTAGTTTTTATGAGCGTGTATTAAGCTTTGAGAAAACATTTTTTTGTCAATATTTGAGGTTGCTTTTATACTGGAGCTTTTGGGTTTGTCCACACGGAGACGCGTATCACTGTATACGTATACATTTCGTCCACATGGATTCGTTTTGGGAGACTGGAACCGCTATTTTTTGAAACCGGGTCCTAAAGTGGATAAATCTGAAATCGACACCCTTGCGGTTTTGTGTGTACAGCCAATCCGTATATTTTGTGAAGCGAAAACGTCATCACGTGTCTGCAGCGTCACACGTAACAGCAACAACAATAATGGCGGACTACATGATTGTGTTCGTGCTACAGAAGCTACTAAGCAAGCATACTAGCTTTATTACAGAAAAATCTATTGTTTCTATGCAATTGTGGTGAGCAACAAGCGATAATGGACAACACAATACGCCACATGTTCTTAGATCCACCGCGGAAGACAAGCAGGAAAAAGACTCCGCTTTTGCTCTTGAAGTTGTTGCGTTCGCCATCACTTCTTTTTCCTGGTTCGTATACAGCGCGCAAGGTTATGCGCATGCTCAAAGTCTTCTTCTCCGTGAATATGTATATCTGTTGCAGAGTTACAGCGCCCCATACTGGTCTGGAATATATACTACACCGCTTTCAGTCGGTTTCAGTGGTTTCGTGTGTGCGCAGATATTTCTTGAGACGACGCCGTGTTTACGGATTTTTTTTTAGAACGAGGAAAAAATGATCGGATAGGGATGCACCGGCTTCGTGTGGACAAAGCCTAAGTCCCCAGGCAGTAGGATGTCAGTTATTGGTTTGTTTTGATGCCTTGAATGCAGGTCTCTGGTAGACACAAGTAAAGCATCCATGTTTGCTTGGTAAGGTGGATTAAACTTTAGTGTACAGTTCCATAAAGCAGTGCATCCTATCATGCGCAGGTGCAGACTAGTATGACATTGCTCTTGGTTAGGACAGTGTTGGTGAGTTGTTGCAACATTGGTACTGTTAACATAACAGTACCAACTGGAGGGTGTCGATTCTCAAGGTAGTCAAAAAAATAACAACGCATAATAGGGGTGGGCGATAAACCGGTAGACAAAATTAACCGGTAGAAATGTGCCAACCGGTAGAGATTTTGGACTATCGTTTCTATCGAGGTTACGTGCCCACGTCACGCTCCTGTGCGTGTGGTCGCGAAAACGTAACGTTTGTACACGTATTTAAGCACTGCAGTTTTAAAACAAGTTATTTTAAGCCATTGAAACACAGACAACAGATCTGTATGCGTGCGTTCTTTCTGTGTGTCAGGAGCGGACAAGTCGCGCAACCGCTGCTCTTTCTGTCTGTGAGGAGCGCGCAAGTCGCGCGACCTCTGCTTATTAAGCTCGTGAGCATTTTTCCCGCTTTATTGGCCTTAAATACACATATGCGTCAAAATTCCCGTCTTTGCAAGCATCATCATAAACACGACCAGTAAGGTCTTAAGAGAAAGTAAACAGCTAAAAGAGAAAGCGCATGTGTAACAGTGTATTGGATCCGGACTTTGGTCTTAAAGGGGAAGTTACCTAATTTTGCTCCTGTCTGTCACTCGTGTTAATCAAACAGCATTGAGAAAAAAATCTCTCGCTCTTGATTAAATCACTTTTCTACCTTAAATAAAAATATATATAGGCCTATACATACATGCATAATTATTTATTATCATTCTTATTGACTGTGTATCTTCAGAGAGCTTGAGTTTTGTTTGTTTTTATCTTCTTTCTATGCTTGTATATGTTTTTTGTGAGAATTATGAACATTTCTATGGTATTAAAGATTTAAACCTTATTAAAACATAAAAAACTCTACCGTGATACATATCGTTATCATGATATAAAATTAATCCTATCGTGATAGAAGATTTTGGTCATATCGCCCACCCCTAACGCATAAACACAACAAACGGGAACGTGTACAAGCTACATCAACAGAGGCCAATATATGAGAGATTGTTCGTACCAATAGCCCCAATACTTAACTACTCCATACAGACCCCTGTAGGACAATAGAGGTGTTGCATGCATCCATGACTATGTACATGTTCAAGTCATATGAAGTTAGCTTTGCGAGGCTGTGCGTTCAACCGTGTGAATATACTATGCTTAACAAGCAAATAAACAGCCAGAACTGTTTTGGCGCTCTTGGGAAGCCTTGTAGGAAATGGGTATTTAGGGGTTCCACAAACGTGCGTTATATACAACAATATTTCTACAATGTTATGACCTCTTTCTAGCTGAAATCAGGACTGCTTGCTTAAGATCGACAAGCTTTTGCCAGAAAGGAAGTGCTGTTTAGTTTATTGGTGCTTTCAGTATTAACCTACTGAATGAAAGGAAACAGCGAAATACCATAATGACAGATCCCTCTGGTATTCCTTGTCCATGTCAGGATCTCTGTTCTACATAATTTCAATCTGCAATTAATTAGATGAAATGTAAGCTTGGTTTCCAAACAACTCCTCAACTGCTTGGACACGAGACATTTGCTAGACCTCTCCCATTCTCTTGCATTTTTAAGGGTGATGATTTTGCTGCCCTCCCCCTTTTTGTTTTTCTTCTGTAGTCACGGCCCCTCTTCCTTGACTCACCATCTCACTCATTTCTTCCTGACGTCCACCTGAGGAGGTGACTGTTGTGTGACTCAGCTGTTCCTTGTGTGGTTATGTGGTGGAGTGAGTCTCATCTCAAGCTTTTCCCTGAATCTAAGCTCAAACCACAGATGGCCCTGCAAGCTTTTACTGCAAGCCCATGTGAAGTCATACACACACTGCATAGCCAAAAGAATGTAGACACCTTCTTCTAATGAACAGGGTTGGGTGTCAACTAGGGCTGGAACGACGCGTCGACCTAGTCGATTACGTTGATTACGTCGATTTGCCGGAAATGCGTCGATGCATCGCACTGTTTACATTTTGAAATGATGCCAGCTTCAGCTCCGGGTGATTAATGACAATCCGGCATTATACCAAACAGCCAAAACGCAATCAAAAGTGTGGGAATACATTAAGCAGAAACTAAATAAAATGGTGCTCTGCACACTGTGTAAAACTAAAATGGCATAACGTTACCACAGCCGCACAACATCTGTGCTTGAACATCCTGCGACTCTCCAACCTCAAAATAACGAGACCGCAGCGTAAGTATTTGAATTAATACAGAACGTTTTTACTCATGATCATGGTCATGATCATGGTTTCTATTAAAAGTGATTTAAGATTTCCAGGCTTTTAATATTTTTAATGACAAATGTCAAGAGGACAATATTGTTGCATTCAGGTATGCGCTATGAATTTCTCTCCGCTTTTGCCCAGAGAGTGTGCACACACTTTAAATCTCTTTAATCACTTTCATGCAATTGTTTTATCTTTCCCAAAGTGTGCGTGCCCAGACTGCATCCCGTGCAATTACAAATACATCGGCGGTCGCGGTCTCTATGAAAGCGACGCTGACGTGTGCGCGCGCGAGCCCCGCCCCTACTGTTTGGGTTCAGGAGTGCTCATGGGAGTTGTAGTTTCCCAGTGTCGCATTGTGCATTGTTTATCATTTCGCATTACTTTTAAGAAACCTACAAAAATTTTTATTTAACATGCCCAAGTGGCTAGTGGGATTGGCTGTCTTACCCGCCACAGCTGAAATGTACCCGCATTTGGCGGGTGTAAATGTCAAGCCCTGAGTTTGTACTAAAAAAAGTTAAAAGAAGCCCTGTTCGTATTCGGAGGCTATTCCGGTGGATATCTTGGGAAAATGTATTCCATCTTTTGGACTCATCATTATGCAACGCAATTTTCTAATGATGCGATCACAAAGCTCCCCACTTGCGGACGCCACAGACATTTAAGAAAAACGTTTTAACTTCAGAGTTCAGTTTTCCGCAAACAACGCATATTTTGCCCAGCAGCTATTTTATTAATCGTAAATTAGCTTTACTCTTTACGTTTTTGGATTGTTGCTTCAACCTAAGAAACGTCATAACAGGTAAGAACTCCGTAGTTGTATTGCAAATTAGTAGCAGCTTACTCTCGTGCAATTGAGGAACGGTCGTGATTTTGTACAATGAAACCTCTCTTTAACTCCCTTCAGCTCTTTTCATGTTTGGGTGGTAGGATTGTACAAATGATAAAATATTCGATATCCAAATTTTGCGTATCGCCCAGACAACAATCCGGATATTATCAGCTAAACGATATATCGCCCACCTCTAATTAAGAAATTATGAAATAATAAGTTACTGTCACACCGAGAGCTGATTGGCATGTGCCCGCATACACGCAAAGTCAGCTGGCAGTGTGGAGTTCCCATAGCTTATTTTTTGCGAATATGTGCGCAGATATTACAGAAGCTCGTCTCGTTAGGTATTCCTGGCATGCATTTATTTAAAGTAACAGCAGCATAAACGCTGTTTATAAAATATTAGAAGATCATACTAACTAAACTTTAGAAAAGTTTAGTGTTAAAGTTGATGCTTAATGCTGTACTAATAATATTAGCAGTATTAATATAATGGTTACATTTTATAATAAGGGTTCATGAATCATAATGAACTTATTCTTACTTCAGCCTGAACTAATGCTGAGTTAATGCATGTACTAATCATAAACGAATGAAGAGTCATCATTAAGTACAAAATGATATTTAGTTGTTAGTTAATGTATTAATAAACAATGAATTAATGTGTTGAGCTTATAGTTATGACTTCATTAGTTTATGATTAGTACTTGGCTGGAATGATAAAGAGTAAACATGTTTTTATATTATTAAGTTATCCGTTTGATTTATTTTTATTTTACTCATTGCATTTAAATTATTAATATATGCCTATTTTATTTTTTAAGGAGAATAATGCCCCTTTTGCACTGTTAATGTTAGGCTGCCACTTTATTTTTCCATGTTGAAAATTTTTGTTTGTGTATTTGTTTAATTGAGAAAATGCTTAAATAAATGTTGGAATTAATGGCAGATGTTACATTTATTATTCGTTGGTGAATTATATGTATAAAAAATCCTTAGATTATTCGATTAATCGGAAAAATAATTGATAGATTAATCGGTTGAAAAAATAGTCGATAGTTGCAGCTCTAGTGTCAACAATGTTTCAGCTGTGTGGTGTATATTCATTAAATGAGCGTTTTTAATCTGAAATCTTGTATTTTTTCTGTTTATAAAAACATAAAGTAAAACATGACTTTTTAAGAAGAAGATATTTCCAACTGTGAGTTTTTTTTTTTACAGACAGCTGGCTTAGAAGTTGCTTTGGCTTTATAGGACAACTATGCCTAAATGTATCTCATTAAACTGTAATTAGCTCACCTAAGCAGTTAATTCAATAGAGTTTGGCTCCGAGTTGTCTGCACCAAACCTCAGTTATTTCTTCAGGCACCTCTCAGTGCCCTGTAATAGAGAGCTGACTTTTTGTGGTCAGTCAGTTGGCTCAGAGATACGTGGTCCTTGTCATTTAAAGGAATAGTTCACCCACATATAAAAAAATACTCTTGTTATTTACTCACCCTCATGTCATCCCAAAAGGTTATATTTTCATTTCTTCAGTTTAACACAAATAAATTATTTTATATAAAATTATCTTTTTTATGGCAAAGCTCTAAAAAGTGAAAGGCACGTCATTAACTCTTTTCCTGCCAGCATTAAAAAAAGTTGCCTGCTATTTTTATGATTTCACAAAAGTTAAATACCTTCCAGAAAATTTTCTTTTTTAAATATAAAAACATACAATATATCAACTGAAAAAACAGACCCTCTGCTTTTGAGCAAAAAGATAATTGTGTTTTTGTGGAGGACTTTTGATAGAGATCAGATTCAGAGCGATCCTCAAAACATACACAGAGTTTGAACTGTTTGCCCTAAGGGGATTCTTCCGGGTTTTATAAGTTGGGTAAGAGCGCCACCTGGTGGATAATAGCAGAAATACAGATTGCCGCAAAAATCGTCATTGGCAGGGAAGCGTTTTCTCTTAAAGGGATAGTTGACCCAAAAATGAAAATTCCATCATTATTTACTCGCTCTCATGTTTTTACAGACTTGCATAAGTTTCTTTGTTCTGGTGAACACAAATGAAAATATTTTGAGAAATGTTTGTTACCAAACCGTTTGTGGACCCCATTCACTTCCATGGTAGGAAAAATGAATACTCTGGAATAAATGGGGTCCACGAATGGTTTGGTTACAAACATTTCTGAAAATATCTTCTTTTGTGTTCATAAGAACAAAGACATTTACGTGGGTTTGTAACAACATGAGGGTGAGTAAATGATGACAGAATTATTATTTTTGGGTCAACTATCCCTTAAATTGACGAGTAAACTTTTGAAGTCTTTTGAAGTGACATGATATGTTTGTGAGAGAAAACAATATTTTGAGCATTTTTAGCGATCAATGTGATCAATCCATGAAAATATAAATTGGAAAATTAAAATATGGCGGCATGTCGATAACTTCGAATCTCATTGGTTCATATGAAAGCTAGCTAAGAGGCACGCAAGAAGCAATGCGATTCAAAAATGTTCATGTGCCACCATAATCAAATTTATCAAGCTGATCTTTGTTTCCATGACCAGCAAGATATTAAATTATGAGAGAATTTTTTTTTATTTGGGTGAACTATTCCTTTAATGGTTGAGGAATGTTGTCCTTCTCCCCAAAGGCAGATCTCTTTAAACCACCCTTTACACATTAAATTGATTGATGGAAGACATCAGCGTGTGCTGGTAGATTGCTAACCTGCCGCGGCAGATATGTGTGTGTACGAGATATTTTTGAGATGACCTGTGGGACGAGGGTGTGGCCGTGATGCAAAAAGATTGTGTTTCTCTAGTTGAAGCTTATCGTTACATAAACACATGATGTTATGGCCTCAGAGGAACCCAATAGGGTTATGAGTATATGCATGTGTCAAAAAGAAAGACGATATTGGGTTTCGAGTTTCAGAGAGGGAACGAGGAGAATGTGATGAAGATGTGTGCACATTAATTCATCATATGCAGGCCCAAACTGAATTGGTGCCAGAAGAATGGTTTGAATATTATTCCAATACTTAAGAATATCTTACTATTTGTATTTCTAAGTATGTTTTACAAAACATTTGGGCTCATTTAATCATGGTTTTAGCTACCAATGTGAGTGTAGTATTCTCAGCTCAGTTTTAAACTTTATTATGTTTAAATCTATTTGCAGAATTTCAAGGATAAGAAATGTGACAATATTCAGTCTAGGTTTTATTATACTTTTAGTCGTTATACGAGTATTTACAGTCTACGAGCTTAAACAGACTTTTTACCTGGAGAAAGATCCTAAATGGTTCGGGCAAAACCTGACTTAAGGTATGGTCATAATGCAATTTCCACCCCATTGACTTAAATTCTTTTACATGCCAATTTAAATTTGTTTCGCATGTAGGCAGGTGACCAATAGATCTTCAATACGTCAAATCGTGACCTTTTCAGGTGAAAATAGCAGTATTGCACAATCCAATTTTTGCACTAATAATAAAAGCAACCATACCACTGCGTGCACATTAATGTGTAAATAAAAAACAAACACTTTTGCGCTTGTTATCATATCCGGTTGCAAGGGTCTGCATAGAAATTTTTCCTGCTGAAAGTCTACAATGAGCTGATTTTTGTTGTACATGTAAACACAGTCATTGAAGTTAACTGCAAAAGGCCCTATCCATGATCTGAATAATAATCTCAAGCCAGTTAAAAGCCAAGATTATAGTCTGTTTTTACGTGTACGCGAGTGTACGTGCACGGTCGAACGCACAGCCTTGAAAAGCATAGTTTATTTGACTTGTACCTGTACACAGACGTTCAATGCATGCACATTGCGACAAAATTCAATGCATCTCCTGGGCTGCATACTACATTCTCCTATAAGCGCATGTACAACCTATTCGTACAAAGTATGCACAGTTATAAAAATCCGGTGGTGTCCTGGTGTAAGCCTAAAAACGGGACTATACTTAAGTTGTAAGGTGGGGGTTTCTGTTTGTTAAATATTCTTTAGATAGATCCTTTCTTATTTATATATCATTGCATGCAGCAGGAGCCATACACACTACTAAACAAGCAATACTTATTAATAAAGTCAGATTATCGGGAGAAATCATGTTGTCAAGTTATCTAAAGAAAAGAGAATGTCATACCAAGAAGATAATGTAGGAGGAAGGTAATGTTGTGATGAAAGTTCTTGCAAGATAACTGCATGTACCACACTAATGAGAGTGTACTACTGTACTGGCTAAGCTAATTGTGTCAGAAGATGAGATTTCCGAGCCTGAGGGGGTACCCAGTTACAGACCAACAACACAGAGACCTGATTTTGTTTGTGTACCGTTTGCAGATGGAACTGTCTCTTACCCTGTGGTGAAATACAGTTTACTGTGCTGAATTCAGCATGTGTAAGGAATTGTTGCAGTATGCAGTACGTAAAGTGCTGACTACAACTCTTACTATTTGGAGTGATTTGCCAAGCTTTAGATTCTGCACATTAGCCCATTCCAGAATGATTAAAAGCACTTATTTAATAGCGGTTCGTTTTGAATTACTTTGGCTGATCGCTCATATTTAAACATTTTGCTGTTTTAGTTGTCTTAAAAGCTGGAGCGTTTAAACTGAGCTGGATAGATAATGAAAACGAGTTCATTACTGTCCATAATGATGCCTTCAAATGGTGCATGTAATGTAAAGCAAAATAATGCAGCTAATTGTAAATAGTATAAAGGCATAAACAAGTGCTGTGCAAGAGGAATACTGTGGATGGGTCGGTGACAACAACGGTTTGGCAAGATGAGAAATTCTAAATTTGTTTTAAAAACATGCATCAGGTTAATTTCAATGCACATAGTGTATTTATGTTAATGGTATGCAATAAAAAATTACATTTGCACCATTTTTATGAAAGTTAAGGCTGAATGGACCTGAAAATGTCAAATGGTTTAATCGCCAATTGGGCCAAAGAATGAGAAATATAAAATATTTGATCCACCTTGATGGCATGTAAGCGTAATCATAAAAAAAATCATAATTTCGTCATTTTATTCATTATTTTTAAATGTAAATTTTAATGCGTTTTTGTAATATTTGTCCTGACATATGCTGAAAACAGCTCTGTTTTCTAAATAATCTTTGACAAATAATGTAAGTATGTATGTAAAAATCATATCACACTAAACTAAATGATTATATTTTATACCACATTTTTTATGAATATATTTATATTTTCATAAAAAAATACTACACTGTCAGAAATAAAGGTACAAAACTGTACCTTTTCTGTCACTGGGGCTGTACCCTAAGTTTCTGTTTGGTACCTTTCCAGGAATACAAAACAGAATACAATTTTGGGTAGATTACAGTACCTTAAGGACCTACATTGTTACAAAAAAGTCAAAAAATGTACCATAGCTGTCAGTGGGGCAGCACCCTTTAAGAAGGTAATTGTATGGACCATTAGGTACAGATGTGTAAACATCTCTTTGGTCCCAGTATGTACTTCTGAGGTACTAAAATGAAATCCTTAGGTGCAAAGCTGTACTTTTTGAAAGGGTACAGCCCCAGTGACAGAAAAGGTACAGTTTTGTACCTTTATTTCTGAGAGTGTAGTTACACCAATTGACACAGACCGGTTAAACCACATTGACATTTTTGCAATTATCTCCCAAATATTCTTTCAAAATTAAATAAAACCAGAAATTTTAGACTTGGTCCTCAAAAAGGAGAATACATGCAAGTAATATGCAGATATATTTTGAAATTGTAACCCTTTTACATTTAATTGAACCACACGGACACAAAATAATTAACGTCACATCATTGACCCAGCTCTGTTTCCATTACCCAAACCGCCCATTGGAAACGCAGCAATTTCAAATAAACTCCCATAAATCACAAACATTTTCAGGCGCTGAAATATAAGAAATATATTGCAAAAGTTTTTTTGCATTTTCAGGTCACCTGACGTGTGTATAGAAGTCACATGATCATTCTTTAAATATGGCGCGGTATGTTTGATCAAATGGACAAAACAGAGGCGGTGTGGTCGACTTCATGCGGCGTCACAAGAACGGGCAAAGGAATGCCATCAAAATACCGCAAGAGTGATGCGGGAGTCGACTGTTTTGTGTGCTTTCGAGTCGCTCTCGCTGTATTTTAATGTTATCTGCATGCCAGGCACCATATGAAGTTCAACACACCTATGGTTTTTGGAAAGACTTATTGTGAGAGAACAATATTATGTTTTACAATGGAAACATCGTCACTTTGCAAACTTTTTTGTCAACATTTACAAAATACAAAAAAATATACAAAAAATCTTTCATTCCCAAGGCCACTGAATAATTATTTATAGACTAAATCATATTTTTGTATTTTGCAGAGTGAAATGGATTATTGTCTATTTGTTCTTGTATATGTTTTTAATGTTTTAATGTTATTTGAGCCTGTCTTGTCAAAGACAAATTTCTGTCACTTGTGACAGACAATAAAGTCTTTCCTTATCTTAATAACAGTAAAGTTTTGAGCAAATCTTGAATGGAAAATTGACTACAACCAGTTTTTGTTTATAAGAGTTTGTGCATAATGTGTACAATGTGAGCCTAAAATTGATTATCCATGAGATTAAATGCAACTGTGTCGGATGGATGAATGCTGGAGAATTTCTTCAATGTTGAGCACATCTTTCCCGCTTATTATGAAAGCTAAGACTGCAGCTTGTTTAGAAAGAACCTGACTGTTGTAATGAGGACATTTACGTCGCTCTGCATCAGACACATGGATGGATAAACCACAGGCTTGCTTTCTGTTTGAACGCTCTCTGCCAGCTACATTATTAAAAAGTCTTGCCTACCTCTATTCTCTTTAAATGTTCACATGGAAATGACGAGCATCAAACGATTTTTCGTGTACTGCTGGATACATCTTATGGTCATAAGATTTTAAGCTGTTAGTAAAGCACAATCAGTTTTTAGTATATGGCTGATTGAAAAATGTATTCGAAAAATTAAAGTGGTCTGACAAACAAAATTTTTGTGCAAGCAGCATATTGCACAAATATAATGAAGTATTTTAAAGGGATAGTTCACCTTTTGAATGAAAATTCTGTCATCATTTACTTATCCTCATGTTGTTCTAAACCTGTATGAATTTCTTTTTTCTGATTAACACAAAATAAGATATTTAGATAAATGATGGTAAACGCATAGCAGAGAGTGACCTTTGACTTCCATAGCAGGAATAAAAAAGTATGATGGAATTGAATGGGTACCGTCAACTGTGTGTAGGGCTGGACCAGAAAATTCGAATATTCGAATATTCGTTCGGTGGGTTGACATTCGATTTTCAGTTTTGAGATTCGAATATATATATATAAATATTTTTCAGCGTTAATGCAGAGCTTTTGCCAAGCAGGAAGTGCGCTTCACACTCCCGCTCTGTAGGTGGCGCAGAGAGACCAACATCCATAGCCAACAGCCATCAAACTCCACCAGTAGAAGAAGAGATCGCCTCGAACGGAAAGCGCGCTTCCTGCTTTGGCATTCACGCTAATAGTGTTGTAAATAACGTTCAGTTTCTTGCAAAAACTGATTGATTTGCTTCACAAGACGTCAATATGTCACACGGAGATATGGGGGATTACTTTTGTATTGGATATATATGCTTTAGCTCTTAAAGTGTGCGGATCGGTTGACTTGCATGACGGAGCACTGGGGTTCCTGCAAAATATCTTCATTATTGTTCTGATGAAAAAAACATATTGGATGGTGTAAGTGTTATAATAAATAAACTTGATTTTGAAAGTATGCTACCGTTTTATTACAGTTTGTTGAACTTCGTTCATTTATTTTCGTTGTTTTATTTAAATAGCCTACCCTACGTTGTCAGTAATTACTGTGCTGCTAAATTCTGATACGGGAATGTTTGTTTGTTAGACAAATGTTGTTAGAAAATAGGCTACCTTATTAAAAGTATTGGTCTTGTGTTTTGTTTCACTAATGCTGTTCTCGCATGATGCATGACAGGCACGCCGCTTCCGGCTTGCGCTGTTCTGTAGTATTTTTAAAGTTTATTAATTCTAGAAGTGTCACATGTCCATATTGCACGAAAAAAATGCACTACACTCCCTTGAGTTCCCAGCAACACATCCGCCACATAATAAAACTGTGGATAGACAGACACACACATACACAGACACACACACAGATTCCTGCCTTTATTAAAGAGAAAAAATATGTTCAGCCCCTCCTTCCGAAGCTTCGAATATTCGATTTTATTTCTACTAGAGCTTCGAAGCTCAAAAAATGGTATTCGGAAAAGCCCTAACTGTGTGCTTACCATCATTGTTCAAAATATTTTCCTCATCATTTATCACAATACTTCCAAAATATTTTTTCCTACTATGGAACTTAATGGTTTCATTTTAAGGTGAACTATCCCTTTAAAAACGTCATTATATTTTAGTAGATGTTTCACCAATACTATTAATTTGTTTTGCTTTAGATCCCATTAGGGCTGGGCGATATGACCCAAAAAATTATCGAGAAAATGTTTTCCATATCAGTCGATATCGATAATTATCATGATAAAAAACAAATCTTTACTCCTTTCAAATTTAAAGGCAGATTTTTGCTCCTGAATGAAAATTGTAAAAACCAGACAGTTAATAATGGTTTTAAACTACTTTTTATTCAGAACATGACTAATACAAATACTTAAATCTTGTTTTAATGTTCATGCATCTGTATTTAATGTAAATCTATTTGTTATCAACACATTTCTGACACAAAAGCAGCAGACTACTGTCACTTTAAGACCCAAGACAGACTGCTTTAAGTTTCAATATACTGAGAAACAGCTGTTTATGTTCACTTAAACAAGAAGGAAAACTTAGTTCAGTGATCACGCGTGTGTTATACATATACGAGCTATACACGCTGATAAATGGATGTCAAGAGTGTCACATTGCTGTGGGAGCGCACATACGCAAACACTATATTCACTGCAGTGGTGGATCTGCTGTTTTTCCTTAGGTTCCTTTGTGAATGTCCTGTAAATATACTTTTAAAGCTGTGCGGACGTGTGCGTGCGCAAGGCGGACGCTGAATGAAAGTACAGTATACTGCACCTATTGTGTCTGTTGTGTTTGACGAACCCTGTTTGCGCGTCCAACAACATTACACACAAGAAACCGTTTCCGCGCATTTGAATTCCGTGATTCCGTCCGCGTTATCCGCATCGCGAAAATCATAGCTCTCTAGTAATAAATGAATAACTTGCCTCATCTTCCACTTCTTCAAGTCTAACTGACACTGTGATTGTAAACCAAGAGCGCGTGCCGCATCCGGAAGTGCTTGCGCAACATTACGCACAGTGCGGAAACATTATCGATCACTTATCGAACTGTCCTTATCGTTTTATCGAACAAGTTTATATCGGTAAAATTATCGTTATCGAATTATCGCCCAGCACTAGATCCCATTAAATCAAAGTTTTTGGGATTTTAATATGAATTTTAAAGCCTAGAATATCTTTAAACGAGTGTGCCCCCAAACTTTGCAAAATGTTTCTACGAGTCAAAGATTTTTGACATCATTTTGCGCTTTAGCTTCTAATCAGATAAACTACTGTTGTTGACTACTTTAAAAGTGGGAGGAGCCATGCAAGATGTCCCACCCTAACATTTTGTTTCAGTGGAAATTACATCAACACAGCTAGTTCACTAGCGAAGGCCTCGTGACCTTGTGAGCTTTTGTGGCTCTTTTAGCCAGCCAACGTTCTCAGGATGTCATTTTCCACAGTAATTAGTCAAATGACATTTTATAGCTCAGGTGAGAACAGAACTCGTTTTTCCTTGTCTTACATATTTTTCTCAATTTTTTTGTTTGATTAATGCACAAACATTGACCCAGGCATACACCGGTGTGCGGTGGTCTGTAGGGTTAATGCTGTCCGGCTGTGTTGCAGTATTCACAGGGTTTTAGGGGAAAGATACGGTGCTTTGGCATGTACCTGTCACTACTAAATGATTGCTCATTTCCTGCAGTAGGAGGAGGGGTGAAGGAGAGCAGTAATAACACACAGCTGGCCGAGCTGGACGATACCTTTCCTCTCCTCCGCGCTCTTGTTCTCCAGCGATCTGGCCTCTCTTCTCACACGCCTTGTGTATCTTCATCTTGTCTGTCTTTTCTTTCCCTTTTTTAGTGTGTATGCGTAAGATCACTTTTGGAATGGCAGAGGTGGACACACACCCATACTCTCTCAGTGAGCGTGTTCTCCACCTAGTTTCTCCTGGCTCCATTTGCGTGTTTTTGTGGGCGTGTGTTTGTGCATACGCACATGCTTGTGTCCAGTTGAGCTCATAGGTTTACATAGCCCTTGCAAAATCTGCAAAATGTTCGATTTTCAGAAAAATTAAGACAAATTGCTGTTTTTAATTTAGCGCTGCCCTGAAAAATTTATTTCACATAAGCTAGTCCACAACACACAGTAATACTGAACATACAAAATAACCCAGTTAAAAATAATGTTATGCTGTAGAGTCTCTAGTTTGATCTGAGCCGTTAAACTGTCCACTGGTCTTTAGAAAAGTCTCACATGCACTTTCCAGCATGTGCTGCATATTTCACCCCTTACCAACAGTGACTGTATGATGTTGAGATCCATCTTTTCACACCAAGGGCAACTGAGAGACTCATTCACAACTATTACAGAAGGATTAAACGGTAATTGATGCTCAAGAAGGCAACAAAGAATACTAAGAGACAGGGGTATGTAAACTTTCTGACAGGATTATTGGTGTAAAATGTTTTTATTTTGTCTTCTGAGCCCAATTCTATGTCAGGGGGAGGTTGGTTTAAGGAGGGGTCAGTAACAAATTCCATCCCGCTTCCAAACTAGGTCACATGACCCAGGAAGGAAAGTTCAGCTATGACCAGCTGTAGTCAACATAGAGTGCCGGAGGGATGACGTTTTTTTGGAGGAAAAACACGGAAGTTGGCGGGACACTGGTTTCCTCACAAAATACACATTGAGCTTTGTGTTTAACAAAAGTTTATGACACTTTTTTGTTTTGTCCAACAAGATAATTTTTACTATATTACTACAAACAAGAAAGAGCTAATTGTGTTGAATTGCCAGTATTGAAACTGGACAATAGACTTTAATTTCAGATGTATGGACAACTTTTGTTGTCGTTTTTGTTTTGGAGCTTGCACCCAGAGCCATGAAATGACTTTTTCGAACAAAATGACAAGATGATTTTCATTTTTGGATGAATTCTGCTTGGTGGTTTGGTGAATGGTTGGAGCTCTGGCTAAGGAGAATATTGTATCCATAGCCAGAGCTCATATAACTTCACTCAAATCACTGGAAAATGATAAAACATAAATCTTAGGAATATCTCCCTGTTCTTGGACAGAGAAAAGTGTGCGTGTCAGAGTTTCCCTGGGAAATGCATGGGCCATTAAAATGCACTAAAAACCTGCCCAGAGGACTCGAGTTTTAAAGAAACACCTCAGAAAAACCACAGTCCTCTCCTGAATCTCACCAAAAGCAACGACGGCAAATGTCTGTGCTTTGGTCCAACTGTTGTAAGTATAATATTTAGCTGATAACAGAATATTTGAAGAGTTTGTTTCCAAAACGCAATAAACTGCATTTAAAAAAAAAAAGAGTTACCGCCAAAATAAATTTGTATTGTATCAGGTCAGTATTAAAAGGTTAATTCTTAATTTTACGCAAAATATAATATCCGCTGTGTTATTCTGTAATTTTTTTTCCCAAAACACGATAAACGGCAGTATTCCTTCTCTGTAGAATGCAATTAATCTGCTCGACAAATCACAGTGCACCATTCCACGCACTGTAAACAATAATGGTGGCGTGTTGAATACACACAGAATGCTAGTTTTCCCTCATCTACTTTGTACTTTGTGATCAACAAACAAACAAAAACAAAATAATACTTTTGATGGCATTGCTTAACCTGTGGTGTTTTTTGTGACGAGAAATAAACGTAAGCCATAAAAATCTAATGTTGCGTTTACACCAGCGTCGATAGAGGCGGCAAAAACACGCTTTTCGCGTGTATTTGGACGCTTGAACATGTGAGTTCACTCGCTTCATTCGCGCGTAAAAAAGGCAACGTGTGAAATTCTAGTCATTCGAGAAATTCATGCGTGAAATTCGCGTCATGGGTGGGGCATCTGCCACTTCGCTGACACTCCGCTCACTTCCTGTAATCACGCCACTACTACAGCAAGGTCCTGATTGGTTAACACGGAGCGGAAATCCGCCGAAGTTCAGATTTTCAATTCCTGCGTTTCCAGCGGCAACGCTCAATTCGCGCGGAACGCCATTTGTGCCGCACTTACCGCGTGTACTGCGCTGCAGGATAATAATCCGTGTATAATCGCACCTTTGCATTGACTTAACATGTTAATCACCTGCGCTTGCCACCTCTATTGCGGCTGGTGTAAACAGCATAACAATTTGACCCCAGGGAATCTTATGAAAAACTTTCCATTATTTTACGCGAAGTCAACGAAAATCGAGCAGGACCAAAACATTTTACAGCTGATCGCTGTGAAAAAAGTTCAGCAACGACGTCCCAAGTATAACCGCAGCAATGACAGTGTTCTTAATATGACAGAGTAAGTGTTTTGATTAATGACATTTAATGTTTATTTTTTTAATCAGAGTATACCACTAGTCAACTAAATGAATATAACATGGCAAAGATGAATGCACATTTATATATTGATTCAATAGATTTATAGCATAAAAAAAACTTGTCATGAATTTATTGCAGTTTGTGGAAAAAATGATCAGTTTTTATAATTAATCTTTGAAAATCAAATTATGGATTTGAATTTTTTTATGTTTTCAAAACCTAGAGATTCTATGTGAAATTTTGTAACGGAAAATAGTGGTTTTCATCTTGTCACTTTCTTGGTATAGAAAACACATTTTTACCCAAATTAGTCAAAATGGATATATTACGTTTTGGAACCAAACTCTTCATTTAAACGAGGTACATCTGTACTATGAAGAACATAAAACTCCCTCGTATCACAGCCTGCTCTTTTCACATTCAGTCAGGACATCTGCTAAAAGGAATGCCAATGTCATGCTACATATAATTCTCAATGTACTCTTGGTGTACGCCTTGCTCATGATGGGGTTGTTGTACATATTTAAATTTATTTAAATAAATTATGTCACTCCACGGATACGCTTGAATTGTTTTCCCATACATGCCGCGGCGTAAAGCAGGGCAGGCTGTTCTTCATTTTGCCCCAGCTGACTGATGGATAACAAAAATTTTTTATAGTCTGTCCGTTGAGCATGTCTGCTATTTTATCACCTGGTCGGATTGCCAAAGTAACCTCCTCTCCCCGTTCCTTCACTTACTCAGTCCGTCTTGTTGTCCTCCTACACATGTTGCTTCCTTTTTGGATATTACAAGGATATTTCTCAAGGGAAAAGAATTCCGTGTACGCCAATTTTAGGTACAAGAATAACAAGATTGTGATTTTAAGGAACACTGTTGTTTATTTGATTGATACTCATCTATGTTTTTATTTTATAAAGCACTTTAATTCTGGATGGGTTTCTATATTTTTATGAGAGGAGCATGTGGGAGGCTTTATTAGTTTCATTCACTGATAGTTATGACCCGTGTTGCTTATTTTGGAGTCTTGTGATCTCGAATAGGGATGTATCAGATATCGCTATGCTTTTCATGTTAAACTCTTTCTAGCTGTCAAATGCAGGAACGTGATATAAAGATCTTACACTGTAAAAAGTTGGATTAACTTAAAAATGTATTTCAATTTGTAACCAACACCCAAAAGATGTTAGTTTATTTAACTTAAAATTTCACTTCAGGTGAAAAACATATTTTACAGTGTTACCAATTGAAGTAACTTTTTAAGTTATTCCAACTTTTACAGTGTATAAGATGCATGGCTGATTGGGGTCAGATGAACCCGAAAGCAACCTAATCACACAGAGCTTCCTTCCTACCTTAAGATTCATTAGTAAACTTCTTCAGGTTACATCAACTAGCTGATATGACCCTGTCTGTTAGTACCGACTAAAGTCTAATAATCTAACTTTGAGTTTAGAAGCATCATCATTTGTTTTTACTCATTGTTTTCACTTAAATTTCAACCTTTGACGTGGCCTTGTAGAAAACAGTAAATCACAAAAAAAATGACTGGGTCTGGGTCAACATATAGGGCCCTATTTTAACGATCTAAGTGGATTGTCTAAAGCGCACGGTCTAAATGTGTCCGATGCCACTTTTGCTAATTTAAGGACGGGCACTATGTCTAATCACTATTTAGATGACGGACTTTGTAAACTAAGAAAAACTAAGTGAGGAAGAAGACCCCCAGTTTAAGATTAATGTTAAATAATTGTGTTGTTTTTCACTTTTTATTAAAACCTTTAAAACCCGTTTTCTTTTAGTAAAAATAGCAGGCTTTTAATTGCTGTAAATGGATGGCTATTCAATATAATCAAAAAATAATTTACAAGTATGTAAGAAAAGGTTTGTAATCTAAAAATATTTTATTTGTAACAAACAGGAGATAAAGAATTTACAAACGTGCGGAGTGCCGTTTCAGCACTCGGACAGCGAAATTAGTTTTTTTAAAGCATTACTTAAAAATGTTTCTCATCTCATCATATCCACTGGTACATAGTCATCATATACAATTAATCTGTAGGGTAGGATTTAAAAAAACATTTAAAAACAGATGCATTTGTTTAAAGCAAAGCATTTATTTACTTACCAGGTTACAGGTGAAGCAGCTCTTTACGCCTTCTAACGTCTCATAATCGGTCCTTATTTATATCCAAGAGACTCAATAATAATCTTTTACATTTGAATGCTTTACTTTTTTATATTTAAAAGCTTTTTTGTGCTGTTGCGCATCCATGTGTGTGATAAGCAAACCCACGTTGTCGTCCCGTTTATAGGCGCATATTTCTAACGCGCTCATTAAATAACAAAAAACATATTCCTTCATTGACTTTAGACTTTAGACCAGGTTTTAGTTGGTCAATGGCGTAGTCCATTTTAGTTGCCTCAAAATAGCAACGCACCAACAATGCGCCTGAACACACCTCGTTTTTAGATCAGAACGCCCATGGGCGCAAAAATGGGCACAAATGCATTTGCTATTTAAACAACTAAACGTGAAAATGATAATTGTGCCGGGTTGAAACTAGCAAAAGACACTTGCGTTGCGCATTGCGCTGCATTGCGCCGGGTGTATGATAGAGCCCATTATGTTGATGTTGTTTCAGCCGAAGGTTGAGTGAAATATGGACCCTACCGTTGTGTTTAAGTTAATTTAATGAGGTTGTGCAACAGTTGGGTTTGTCTATTTTACCCAGTTAAAGCTTGCATCTTGTGTGCCATTTTGTATTATAAGTTGCCATTCATAAATCCCCGTTACAATTGTTACTCTTGTGTTTTGCTGCAAAATCTTAAAAATCCATGAATTTGAATTTCTTCCTCATTTTTATAGCCCTCTTCCTCTTATAGGAAGGTATCATTTGACACTACATGCGCAGGATTGTGCAGCGATCTGTTTGTGGCCTGTTTTGTAAAGCCGAGCTGTCCTAGGTAATGTCACGTTCAATATCATGCAGAAGTCTCCTCTGGCAAGTTGAGAAAAGAAGTGCTCTGGTCAGCGCAGACATGAATTGATTTGAAATATTTATAAAAATCGATGAGGACATGCTGCAGCGCTTAACTTCTCTTTAGCTCCCCAGTGATTGTTCTGTCCCACCAGCCCTCCGCCTCTAAATAATAGTCTCAGAAACATTGCTACACCTCTATTTGGCTATTATGCCATTCAAGTACAGACTGCTGATAATTTGCTTTGATTACCGATAGGCAGGACCACACGGATTGTGTGCTGCGAATCTCATAGGAAAGCTCTAGACTTTGTGAATGACAAGTGTTTAACTCATGCCCTGCCAATGGTGTGTTTTATTCATAAAATATTTTAGGTAAATTGATTTGTCATGTAGATTGTTATACAATTAGCATATTTAAAATCATCCCATTACTTTCTGCAGAAAAATCTTTGGATTGCATCCTGATGGTTTGAGTCTTTTTGTTGGGTAGTAATAAATGCTATAATATCGGCTGGTTCTGTAAAATAATAATAATCTTCTGTTCAAGCAGAAAATACACAATAAAAATAAAAAGCGATCAGTCTCGGACAAACTCGCAATTGATCTCCGGATGTGAGTGCGTTTAACACCTCCGCTCGTGTTTCCGTGCTGTTCATAAACCAGCATTTATTCTTTCCTGGCTTTTGCCTTTACCAACCCTGACAGGTCTCTAACTCCGCATTAGCGTGGAAATAAGTCAAATCCTTAATGCCTTGTTTTTCTTGCATTTTTTTTCTCTCTTTCACCCTCTTAAGGCAGGAAAGGGTTACTTTCCATGTTTCCTGTGTAATTCCCTCAGCTCCAGCCCCTTTCGGCTCACTTTCTTCATACTAAACATTCCCAGGCTCCCATAACCTCCCAGCTTCCTTACACTGGCCAAGAGAGATCCCAGGTGAGAGTGTGGGCGAACCCCGTGTTTTTTAAGGATAAAAATCTCTCTGCGTTTTGCCTCCTGACAACGGTGGTAAAACGTGGTTTCTTTTATTCAGCCTTTCTTGATCGCTGACATGGGAAAACAGTTATGAGAGAAATCTATACCAGTTATTTGGCACAGGACGTTGCCAAGCTGTTGCGATTGGTCCAACTGTAGTGCTCCGGCGAGCAATGATAAGTCTTGTCAGATATTTCAAGCAATTATTCAGAGCCAGATCATCATCGTGGACATTTCTAATGCTTTGCACGTAGGGCGTTTGTCCAGCACTTGAGCTCATAAATGTTTCTGGGAGGGAGAAGAAGATTTTGAAGGCCACTCATTGGATTTTGGAGCTGTCAGTCGTGTTACCGTGACAACACATAAATGGCTCTGACGCAGCTGAGGTTGCCTGTGATAAACCTGAGTGATAAAAGATGGTTGAGAATAGCATAGTCACATGACACTGCATCCTGTTGAGGTGTTACTTTGATCATCCTATATGCCATGCATGTTCTGAGGACTTTTGAAGAAACAAGATCATTTTTCTTAAACCGTAAAATCACTTTTAACAGGCTAGGAAATATCCTTATCAGCACTTTTAAAACTGTACGCTTCCAATAAAAGAAATTTAGTATGGTCGTTGTTGGAGGCAACTGGCTTATGTTTTACAATCCTGATTTTCATCTCTTCGCTTTGTCCTCTTCACTGTTTTCCCACGGTTTTCCCATCCAACTCTCTCTCGGAGCACCTGACAGATGGAGCGAGAGGGAGAAGTTTGGATGTGCGATCACCCCCGCTTCGACTAAAAAACTCCAGGCTTTGTAAATGGAAACCTGGGACAGAGCGGAACAAACAGACCAATGTTATTTGGACCTAACCCACCGATAGACCTGCTGAGACGGTCTAAATATAGGCCCGTGGTGTACGGGCTAATTGCCCTGTGAGCAGTAATCATTCCCAGCCTCTGAAACCTCGTAAACATTGAAGGGAGTCGAGTCGCTGCTACCCCCCGCTGTGCAGGAGACAAATACCAGAACAACCATCCACATAGAGATGAACCCAGAGATTCAATATGTTAGCAGGTGTCTGCGTAGACAGGTGGTGTTAACTTGCTGAACAGGATATGGATTGAATTTGTTTTTTGGTTGCATTGCAAGATTTGATCTTTAGCTGCTACCTTTAACTATAGATATGTAGATATGCAGATATGTAGTACTGTGGGCCGCGAAATGGTGCCGGGGAGGCAGTTTTATGACAATTTATAAAATACATTAATTTATCATAATTCTGCCTGTTAGAATGTTTTATGTCTCATACATTTACTTTAGTGGGGGGCTGCGAAAGAGATGCACCGTACCCATGGGGGGCTGCACGCAGATAACGTTTGAGAACCACTGATGTAGTATAATAGTTTGTATTGCTCTTCCTGTCTATATTTGTGACTCTTCCTCGTGTGATATTACGTAACGAGAAATGATCAAATTTTCAAGATGTAAATTGGATATAATCTCTCTTAAATTGCTATACTTTAAGCAGAAAGACAGTTTAGGATAGATTTGTTAAATGGCTTGTATTAAAACACTTCAGAAGCTAACTGATGAGACTGTCTTGCTCTTTGCGCAATCAGTATAAAGCACTCTTTCTGCCAAGTAATGTCAGCTTTAGTGTATGCTACCTGCTTCCGAGCAGAGCTACACAGACCTGTGACCAAAGCTTAACCTGCGGTCTCACATAGGAAGTGGCCGCCACCCACCGGATATCCTCCTAACTCCCACGGCTAAATAAAGCTGTATAGCGGAGCTGCTGATAGCGAGTGAGATGTTCGCCCTCTGCTGCTTCATCATGTGTTATTATGACACTGCATCTTCCTAGAGCTGCCACATTTGGAAATGAAAAAACTAAAGTCTTTCCTTTTTCATTCAAGCTTAGATTCAGGATTGAGTTTGGGGACTTCCTGTCCATTTAGAGGCTATTGTTACGAAAAGCATATGCCTCTGGTAGATGGGGAGAGAGGCATATATTGAATAAACGGATTGAGATGCAGAGATTGTAAATGCTTTAGAAAGGTACTACAGAATATCTACCTCTACATCAGTAAGATTTACCCCTCAAGTCTGAGCTACAGGGTATTTTTTAACTTCCCAAAACAGGACTATATTTCACCAACATTTTATTCTTGAATTACGCAAGCTTTATTTAAATTGAGCCTATATACTTGAAAACTAGTTATTCATACATATATGGGAATGTACTACAAGTAATAATGTATTAAATAAAGACCTTCATTGAACGCAAATGTAAACTTGAATCAGTATTTCGCACTCGCTGAATCCTTCAGACACGTTGTGAAAACTTGAAACATGCCAGGAAGTTGCAGTTAAGTAACAAAACAAGGAAGCATGTACGAAAGCAGAAGTCATGAGTCAGCGTCAGTCCTTAAACTGCTGTGTCCCACCTTTTACAGAGGATGTAAATTTACTTTGCTTTTTTATTTTAACTGATTTGTTTACAGCTGTGCATATAAAAGCAAGTTTGATACGACTTAAATTTTGAGTTGACTTTCAGATTTAAATATATTTGAAGAGTTTCGTTGCAAAACGAAATCTCTTTTTTGGTTGTGCATTCCAATTAATATCAATTCAACTGCAGTTGGTTTGTTTTGATTTAAGCCTTCATAACTTAAAAAATACAGCTAAGTAGCACCATAAAACAAAATAATAACATGATAACATAATAATAAACATGTTTTGACAAAAATGTTAAAAATAGTTATCTTGTTTTGCAACGAAACTCTTCATTTTTATTTAATAATAGAATGTTTTATTTATTTATCTATAAGTATTTTATTTATACTTTTATTTATATTTTTTATTTAAAGATTTATAAAAGTTTATTTTATTTAATAATGTATTTATTTTTATTAAGTGTTTTATTTATAATTATAATATTTATATTTTATTTAATAATGTATTTATTTTTTATTAAGTGTTTTATTTATAATATTTTATAATTTTTTTATTATTTTGTCGTGTGTCACATAATGCGCTGTTGTACATATTGCAGGCAGATTTATTTGTTTTAAATTATCAAGTAGTTTGTGTGAGTCAAGCTTTAAATAAAAACATAAACTATTTATTCATGATTTAGCTTTCATTTGTAAATAGGGATGATCCGTTTTGGATTTTTACAGCCGATAACGACTACCAATTTGTTGTCTTTGTGATCGGCCAATACTCGATACCGATTCTTCAAACTGACATGCAAGCTCTTTGATGACTGTAACCGTTAACATTTTTTCTAGATAAAGTCATACCACAGATGTTGCCTTTATTATATTACTTGCAGTAATTGGGTATATTATTGTTTTATTAATAGAGAATCAAATAAATAAGCACAACAAATATTTCTTCTGCAAAGAGAAATTTCATGTGACTTTAAAAAGGCTTATGTCTGTTAAAAGTAATGAAAATAATATGCTTCACAGTCTGTATGAATTAAATATACACGCATTCGTATAAAGTACAACAGTTCTTCAGTGAAGAGCAGAGAGATATTTTATTAAGAGATGAATTAGGTTACTGTAGCTTTAAGGCGTGAGAGAGATCACTCTGTTCGCGTGCACTGATGACAGGCAGCTGTGTGTGTACGCGTCGGATTTACGCAGACAAGAGCAGCTGTGAGGAAAATGAAAGTTTAAACTGTCAAAACTTTAAAACGCATTCAAATAATAAACTTTTGCAATGAGGATGCGATTGTCCGCAATAGATATGTGTTGTATACACCGTTTGATGGGGATGTGAAGACGCACGTCGTACATGAGTAACGGGTTATAAAAATGCTTGCGCTGTGAAAAAAAGTTTTCTAATTGCGGCCGCAATCAGGAGCCCTATGATGACAAAAGTAAATAGAAAGATCGGTTCATGAGATTGGCAATTTAATTTAATGCCGTTATCGGCTGATACCGATCTACGGCCGATCGATCGTAGCATCCCTATTTGCACTGTAAAAAATTAGCTGTAATTATGCAGCTGGTTGCCAGTAACTTACTGTAGAAGATAAAGACTGAAAATTGTTCATGTTCATTTAACTTTGAATAAACTCTTGCCAGTAAATAAAATCAATGTAAAATCTACAGTAGGTTACTGGCAACCAGCTGTCAACTATACTGTAATTTCCACAGAAATGATCCAATTTAAGGTGTAATGTGTGTTTTTAGCTGGATCGAGTTTTAGATTGTGAATTGCAACCAACCTCTATTTCAAAATGCAATAAGAAGCTATGGTAGCTGCCACAGGACAAACATGTCATCGTCTGAGACAATGTAGTGATGAAACGCGTTCAATAGGACAGTTTGTCCATTTAGGGCTACTGTAGAAACATAACGCTGTTTTCCATGTAAGTGGGCACGCGGTGTATGTATATAGAAATGGTTCATTCTAAAGTAATAAAAACAATACAGTTCATTTTGTAAGGACTTTATACACTACTGATAATATAGCTATATATATATTATATTGCAGTTCTGTCAAGAGATCCTCCTAAAAGTTACACATTGCACCTTTAATGCAGTATGTGCTACTTTTATTATATAAGACATTTTAAATTGAATTTTCAACTAAAAAGGCAATATTCTATTACCGTTAACATAATATAAATTTACCCATGCTGTATTAATGATTTTACTCATACCATCCACCTCTATTGGCAGAAATTGATTTTTTTTTCATCCTTGTATTTCTTATTTCATGTCTATCCCTTGCTCTGTGTTAACCCCAAAAATAATTAAAGTTAGTAAGTATGGCTGTACTATTTTTAAACACTTCACCTATCTGCCCCTTTATCCGTGTTGAGTATTAGCTATAATGATGTGGCTCCTCTGAGGGCAATTGATTTACTACGCTTAGCATGTGGCACTCATGCTTAAAGTGAGGTCACCTGTGGCTTTCGCTAACCATCGCATCGTATCCTCTACTGTTTTCCACGTGTTTAATTTTTATAAGAAAATTCCTTAAGTGGATATTAACCTGACCAAATTGCTTGAAATGTAAAATTACAGAATTAGTTTTTCAGTATGCGGCAAACACCTGCATATAAACGAAGGCAGCTGCATTGGTACAGTAGGTCTGTTGTTGGCAGTAGGTGCAGGTGGATGTAATGATATTAGTAGTGATTGGCTAATTTATGAGACTGTTTAGTTATTCATGTCGAGTGTCAGCCATCCATCATAGCAGTGGTGAAGAAAGCTTAACTGGATTGTTAAAGTGCCAGACCAAAGGGGCACTGAAAGCCACGTCATGCTGTGGAAACTCCGGTGCTTGTGAACTGCACAAACATAACACAGTGATGTAGTTTCAAAGTTAGTTTCTTATGAGAGTCAGTGGGGTTTTACCCAAAGACTGTTGCTGAATTTGTACAGGCAAGCACATAGAAATTTACACTGAAAAAGCCCCAACATTGTGAGGTATGTTTTGTAATAGGGGACAGCGGTCCTCTAACAGGAACTTTAGCGTAATATTTAGAGTTATAGCGTACTAGGGACAGCAGCATTTATTTTATTCCCTTCACACTTTCAATATTTGTCATTGGTTTCTTGTTCCCTTAGGTGAATGTGTTTTTGCAAACATATACTTCTTGTGTACTGAGCAGGAAAGTTTGTATTAGCCCAAACTGTGGGGTGAGCTTATGAATGATCTGATTGCAGTCTGAGTATCAGCAAAGTCCCTCTAGGCAAGTCGCACCACTATAAGGGCATGTTTTTAACATGTGTTTTAATGTATTTTAGTCATGCAAAACTTACATCAAAAGAAGGTATTTGACACACAGTAGACTGTACCCATTTACTTTCTTAGTATTTGTTATTCCTAGTATGGAAGTCAATGGGTACAGTCTACTGTGTGCTTACCATCATTTATCAAAATAGTTTATTTAATGTTCAACAGAATAAAGAAACTCATACAGGTTTAGAACAACATGAGGCTGAGTAAATGATAACAGAATTTTCATTATTGGGTGAACGATCCCTTTAAACAATATATTTTTGACCAACAATTAAACCTGACATTAATAGGACCATAAATTAGGTTTTTTAAGCATAAATTGTGCTTAATAACACCTTTTTTCTTGGTTGTTTTAGCTACTGAGCATGCGCACAGGTTGACAGTTGTCTTATGCGGTTTTGTATTGAATGTCTTGGTTCTTTTAACTGGAAGGCGGGACTTCCGTTACACAAGCGGCCATATTGTTACATTGTCCCCCTTTAGACGGTTTCATCGGATGCATGTGCATTGTCATGGTTATGCATCTGGACTGAACTTAACTTCCAGTCTCTGTTTGTTTAATGGTCTAGCTAGTGGCTAAACTGAACCCTGGAACCTCATCGAAAATAACAAATGTTTTGGTTTCCAAAAGATGAGGGGAGACGGCGATCATGGATCACAGCTATGTGAAGGGAGGTTTGGCAGCCGATCTGTAGTTAAGATTGTATACATTATATTAGGGCTGGGCGATATGGAGTGGTTATTATATCTCTGTATGTTTTGATATATCTCGGTAAACAATATATATCTCGATGGCTTTGCGTGAAAAATACCCTCCCCAAAAAACTACTGCAAAACAAATATGCCAAGTTTCACAAGGTCTTTTTTATTAAAGTGCAAAGTGTTCACGTAGGAACAAAGTGCTTCTGCAGCATTTAAAAAAATATATACAAAAATTATATTTTAACTATAAAATAAGAAAATTTGTGTGTGTGTGTGTGTGTGTTTGTGAGAGAGAGAGAGAAACACTTCTGCAAACCTGTGTGTGTGTGTGTGTGTGTGTGTGTGTGTGTGTGTGTGTGTGTGTATGTGTGCGCGTGTGCGTGTGTGTGACACTACTGCTAACCTTTGCTTAGTCATGATAAACTAGATCAGTCGTATTCTCTGTCAGTAACATCTGTGACTGATGATGTTTACGCGAAAAAGAAGTATACGGAGAAACGGACATTAAAGCACCGCCACCTTTTCACTTTCAAGAGTAGGGCAGGGCAAAAAAATAGATTTTTCGATTAATCGTTTTTTAAAACGTGGTCGATTAAAAATCGATTCTCAAAGAGCAGAATCGATTTTTTTTTTCATATTTATTTCCGCAAACATTGACCGGAGGAATGGAAGCATTTTAGATTTCGCAAGCAAGACGTGTTGTGGCTTTTAATTTCTTTTTATTAATTACCCACTTGTAAACTGCTGTTCACTGTTCTTTTTTATTAATATAGTATGTGTATTAAATCTATATTCATTGAGTTGAATCGAGAATCGAGTATAAAAACCTACCTGAGAACCGGAATCGAAAATTTAATCGAGAATCGGAATCGAATCGATTTGATAGCTTGTGAATCGAAATCGAATCGATCTGGAACATCTGAATCGATACCCAGCCCTAGTCAAGAGAGAGACGCGTGATCAAAGTGCTTCACGCAACGAGAGAGAGAGTGGGGCGCGCTGAGCACTCGCAACTATGAATTTAAGCCGTTTTAAACAGTAAAATATACATGTAAATGGGAATCATGGAAGATCTATTCGTGGTGGCCAGTGTTGATTCCGTGACGGGCGCCGCCATGTTAACTCTTTCACCGCCAGCGTTTTTTTTAAAAGTTGCCAGCCAGCGCCAGCGTTTTTCATGATTTTCACCAAAGTTTAATGCCTTCCAGAAAATGTTCTTCTTTGAATATATAAACATACAATATACCAAATGAAAGAACAGACCCTCTGCTTTCAAAAAAAAAAAAAAACGTTTCATCCTACCTTCAGTGGTTCTTTTGCAATCAGCTTTTGAATATGGGTAGGTTTCTGCAAAAACACCACATTTTGAGCAAAAAGCAGAGATAATTCCATTTTTGTGACGGACTTTTCATAGAGATCCCATTCAGAGCGATCTTTAAAACATACACGGACATGCAGCCGCTTGCCATAGGGCAATACTTCCGGGTTTAAAAAGTTGCGGTATTGCGGAAAGACGGAAAATCTCTTAATTGGCGGAGAAGCCTTTTCTATTAATTGACGAGATATCTCGTCATTGGCGGGGAAAGAGTTAAATGAGACAACACGCGAGAGGGGAGGTGGAACAAAAACAAGGAAGCGGGGGCGAGCGCAGCACACAGAGAAGGAAATCAGAAATAAAAACAAACATCATATTGATACGATATGTCGAAATCCATTTCGTGTTTAAAAATATATCGATGTAGTTTGAATATCGAGAAATCGCCCACCCCTACATTATATAGTACAGTGGTTCTCAAACTGGGGGCCAGGGGGGCCGCGAGATGGTGCCAGGGGGCCCCAGTTTTATGACATTTTATAAAATACATTAATTTATCATAAATTCTGTGTAATTAAACCAAAAAATAAGCCTACTAACCAACAACACTACTTTGTATAATTTATTATGTTTTGTTTAATTAAAATGTTACATTTTAGAACTAGTTTTTGTCATAAATTTTCTTTGGGGGCCCGTGAAGGAATGCACCGTACACAAGGGGGGGCACGCTGAAAAAGTTTGAAATACCACTGATATAGTACACATTTTACACAATTACGTTAGCTAGTGATGGCCGATATGCCCCATTTTTAGATCATCCTATCATCAGTCTTTGAGATCGCCGATACACGATAGTAAGGGGGGGCGGGCGGGCAGTAGTTTACTCATTTATTTATTTGTTCATTTTTTACTTGATTGGTGGAAAAAACAAGCAAGGGAAACACTGTCATTACCGCAACCTTCTAAAAACTGATGCCATTAATCCGAGCACGTCATTAAATTACACACTCACTGGTTTTAAACCCCTGCGCGCCTAACAACCGTTCTAGTGCAACAAAATGTCAGAACCACACGTATTACAAGCTCATGTGCAATGAAGAGTCCGAATCATGCGCATTACAAGTTCAGGTGCTAAAAGGAGTCCATGCCGCGCGCATTTTAGGTCAGAGCAATAGTCCAACATACGCGCATAAGTCCAGTTGCTTGTGAGAAGGAATTTGCATGCGTTACAAGCTCTCTTGCGCAAAGTGAAGCCTACAAACCCTCTCATGTGAGGAAAAGCACGCAATGTGCATGTTAATGTGAAACTATGATGATAATAATAATAATAACCATTGCCAACTATCGTCATGAAAGCCTGCTTTTGGCGATATGTCTGACGATCGCCGATACACGATACTATCATCTATCGGCACAACCCTAACATTAGCTCAGTGTCGTTTTTGATACTCTTTAGCTATGATTTGAACTGAGGTAATCTACTTGTTGTTAATTTTGCTTGTTATTAGAAATAAACTACTCTAAAAGGACTCTTGTTAATATATTATTTTTGGAGTTTACCGAAAGTTACATGTGTTCCATGAAAGCTGTTTGTTTATGTTGTTACTGCTGAAACCGTCTATAGTAGTGCTTACTTTTATTGTATCCAATATCTTTGACAGATTGCTTACTGACTGTCTGAGAAAGAGATTGGTCACAAGGGTCAGCTAGTTGTTTAGCAACCAACTAGTTGTTTGTTGGGGTTGACAAACTATATGTTGGTAGTTTAGAACATGTATTTTGTCAAAGTGCTGAATTTAGATGTGTGGTTTGAGTTGTCCTCTTTGAACGTTGCCATACACATTTCAAGTGTGCTTGAAGTTAAATATAGTCCAACTTTTGAAAATACATCTCAGGAACCCTACATCATATTGAAGATTTATTTGCCCCTCAGCTTCATTATAAATAGGAATTGTGGTCAGTCACCTCATATTTTGGTCAGATGATGCCTTCCTGTTGGGGAGTTCTTGGCCTACATAGCTGCGAAATCGACAAGGCCTTATGCTGATAGTCAACAGTCCAGTTTAACAGACTTGAATAGTGAAAATTATGGGGGCTGGACAGCCTAACATAATTATGTGTGTTCATCATTATACTGTCTTCTACCTCAAGAAATTCAATACTCTGCTCTATATTTTTATGGCAGTGGGTTCTGGTTCATGTACGCACAGCACTTTTAATCAGATGCGTTTGGAAAAAAGAAGACTTTTTTGGGATTTGCTGGGGAGTTCTGCACGACACTAGGAGCCATTATATTCTCCTGAAAACTTTTCAAAGCTTTGAATCATTTTCAACATTAATGAAGTTGTAACCTAGTTTCTATCACTGGCATAGCATTCCATCGGCAGCGGGATTTCAACGTGAGCCAGAGGACATATTATCTGTTTTCTCACTTTTACCTCACATACTGTGATTTGTTGGAGGGCTTAATCCAAATAAAACCTTCAGGGTCTCTATGGGATCAATTTGAAGAGATCTCTCCTCCCCATTCTCCTGTTCTTTCATATTTTTCTCTTTTTTTCTTTATTCTATCTATGGCATATTTTCCTCTTGTGGCTCAATATATCATGTTTAGAACAAGGTGCTTAGGGTGTCGGTTTGATCTATTGGTGATCTGCTCTCTTGTGATTGGCTGATCACTGTTGTCCTTAGCTGACCAATCAGTTGGTCTTTCTGTTCATGTATTTGCAGGTCCATTCCGCCACTTACTGGCACTCTTTATCTTTCTAGGTGCTTACAGATTATCATGATGTTTAAATCTGTTTTTTGATTAAAATCAACTCTCGAGAAATTTGACAATGGCTTTTGTAAGCTTATATTGCACTTAAAGTGAATGTAATGTGGTAGGGAAGTGCATGTTTGAGAACAAGAGAGACAGACAAGGTTGTAATAGATGTCTCCGTAGGCTTCTCCGACTTAAACAAGCAAAGCTCACTAAAGGAAACCCACGGGCTTGAATCTATTATTCACATGTAGCGCTGCAGTGCTGTAGATCGTCTCTTTCAAACACATTCGCGCGCACACACAAAAGCGAGGAAATGAAAGCTGACGGCTGTTTGCAGTCACGGAGCAAATGGACAGAGCGAAGGCCTTTTGTCAAGACATGAATCTCTAGTGACTCAACAAAGACCTGCTAGCAGACACATTGTTTGAGAAACAAGGACAGATACAGTATCTGTATTGAGGTGAATGAGCTAAATGGATAGTGTTCACTCCTTAGCTGATAGCAGTCTTTTTTTGCCCTCTGGGTTTACTAACAGCTGAGGTTTTTTAAATGGTAATAGCTGGCATCAAGAACCTGATCCTGAATCAGTACTTGAATCAGTATTCACTGAGAAGTTTTCTTTACCTCCTTTTCTCTAGACTATTGCTTTACTTTGACCTGTTAAAAAAGCTCTAGAAATATGGTTTAAAGAGACAGGCTACACAAAAAGTGGGATTCATTTGTTTTCATAATTTTTTAAATGTAAGGCTTTATTCTTTTCGAAGAAGATTAATCTCAGTAAAATATGCCTTGTTAGAGTATCAGTAACCATTTACTTTTATTAAATCTATTTTCTATATAATGAAAGTAAGTCCTTTGTAAAAATTCATTGTTGCACTTAAACTTAAAAAAAAAATTCAGCTTGGATTTTCAATTATTTCAAGTTTCTAAATTAGTAAGGAGTTGCTATAAATTATTTAAAAAAGTTTAATTAACTTAAACATTTAAGTGCAGCAATGAATTTTTACAATGGACTTACTTTTATTATATAGAAAATAGATTTAATGAAAGTAAATGGTGTCTGATGCTCTTACATTCTGTCTTCGCTGTTCCACAGATGGAAGTCAGTCTTATGTGTTTGGAGCAATATTAAGAGTCTGGTTCCAAAACGCGATTAAAAAAAATAGTTACCACCAAAATCAGTATCTGGTCAGTATTTAAAAGTACATTTTTAATTTTACGCAAAATCCGATATCTGCCTTATTATTCTGTCATCTTTCCTCCCTTTTTTTCCAAACCCTGACAAACGCCAGTCCTTCTTTTCTGCAGAATGCAATAAATCCGCTTATCCAATCACAGTGCAGCTTTCCACGCATTGTAAACAATAATGGCGGCGCTTTGAATTCACACAGAATCCTAGTTTTCCTCATCTACTTTGTACTTCTTGATCAACAAACAAACAAAAACAAAAGAATACTTTTGATGGCATTGATAAACCTGTGGTGGTCTTCTGACACGGGGAAGAAAGGTAAGCCATCAAAATCGAATAATTTATGTGAGAGGCCCTCGGGCGAAGGAAAAATGCCGGCTGTTGCTTGTTCTCACAGCATCAAGCTTCTGTCATGCTAACCCATTGACCCCAGGGGATCTTATGAAAATGTTACATTATTTTTCTCGAAGCCAACGAATATTGAGCAGGACCAAAACATTTTACAGCTAATCGCTGTCAAAAAAGTAAGAGTTTTGATTAATGCCATTAATTTTTATTTAATCAGTGTACATCACTAGTCAACTAAATGAATATAACATTTTGGAACCAAACTCTTCATATGATGCCAATGTTTTTATCTGGCATTCAGAGGACAAGACAAGACCGTTGTCCTTCTATGCTAGCAAATGACACAAACACAGTAACAAATTTAGCTCAACAAGTTCAGACAGCATTGTAATGGAATGTATATCCTAAAAATAAAGTGCTGTGGCTAAAATATCATCAAATCTTAAGGTCTGTCCTGCCCAGAGGCAGACCTGACTTTTTGCTAGCAGTGACAAAAATTACCAGTGTTTGCACAAATTCACCCGTTTTTCATGTTTTCCTTTAACTTGTTTTAGATATATATATATTTTTTATTTTGTAGTTGTTGTGATTCACCTTGCTTGCAATTGTTTTTGTCAGAAAACTGGGCTAGTTTTAATGGCTATCAATAAAGAAATGTGCTTTTGGCCCACAAAATAGTGCAGTTATGGCGTCCAGAGCCAACCGTCCAACTAACCAGCCAAACCTTGACCACCTGCTTCAGAGAAACAGGTGCTCCTGGTCAAAACTTACACCAGAGGTTGACATGTTGGACTGTTCAAAGGAACGCTAATGTTATTAACATTAATGTTTCCGCAATAGAAGAGGAGAAAGGATTTTTTTTAAGCAAACACAGGCCTCGTCTTTTAAGAAGCCTTTAAAAATGACCCAGTTTGAAGACCAAATTGATCCCAAAACACATTCCTGCTTCATTATTTTGTTTTCATGATGTCGACAAGCTTGTGGGATCCAGGCAGTTGCACTTTTTAAAGCTTGTCCTCTCAGTTTACTTACATTTGAAAGGCTGTTTTTACAGGCTTTTTATTAGGCATCATTGGCACACAGCCTCTTCCCTTCTGTCACATGACTGGTAATAATGACATCATTGAAGCTCGCCAATTGAGGTTTAATACCAGAGTCCAAGGCTGAAGGCTATAATTTGGCCTCTCCTCTTTTTGACATGCTGTCGCTCCGGTCTAATTTAGGCCCTGGGTACAGCTGTGCCCAATTCTAACCATACCCTGTTAAATCTGTTTGTTTCTGTATCTAAACTAGTGTTTTTAGATGACAACAAAGACACCTGCTGCCTTGATATTCAGCTATGTGTTTAAAAGGCTGTTGTATTATCACAACCAGGAAAATTTTATGATGATATTTATTCAAGGCTCAACGCAAATAATTGTTTTGGTTCAGGTTTTCACTTGCCCTGCCAAAATTTTTACTGGACCCAATAAAAAATGTCAGTGTCAGATTTAAAAAAAATAATAATTCAAAAGTTAAATATAATTGTATAGATATACAGACACGTTCCAACGAAAAAAGGCTCCCAACTTTTCTGCTTTAAACTGACAGCAAATTGTGCAGAATATTGCATTGTTTCTTTCGTCATGTTTTACCCAAGTAAATGTCTGATTCCAAGATGTTAAATAATATACATTGATGAAAATATATTTAAGTGACAAGTGATATTTTTGGGTGAAAAGATTGTATTGTTCGCAACACTGCGTTTTACTCCCATATTTAAATAAAAAGCTACGTTTCGACCGTTCTTGGTCTTTTTCAGGCAAAGTTTTTCATTTTAGTAGTTCTCTTCTTGTTCAGCACCTGCCAGAAAGTGGGATGTGCCCACTTTAAATCTTTTATACATATTGATATTTTTGGGTGTCATAAAATTGCACTGAATTATTATCTAAATCCACTAAGGAAGCTTTACCGCAAACAGGATTGCAGATGTAGATGCCAGATTTACATGAAGGACTCGGTTTGTATGTAAAAGCAATTTTATTCATGTCAACCGAGCAACACAATAATGAGACACAAGAGTCCTGTCAGTGATAAAGCCTTTGTCTTAATGCTGAATTGGAAACAGTAGCGCAGTATGCAGTCATAAGATTTTTCACTGTTTAGCCTATGTGTAATAATAAACTCCCGGTCACAGAGCAGGACCGATTCTATGGCGTTTTGTGTGTACAGCGTGCATGCATGAGATAATCATGTGTTCACTAAAAACCATTTTATTTAGAGGTCAAACACAAATACACAATCAGCTGTCTGCTTGTCGTGTTTTATCGGCTGCTGTATCGGGGTAAACACTATGCAGTGTTTGAAGTGGAAAGCTTTAATCAGAAGAGTAATTGTTTACAATTGAAGGACGGTTGGCCTTGTGCGGCTATGTACGTGTGAACGATTGGCCATTTTTATGTGAGTGTGGACGCAGTCATTCGTTTTACTTGCAGAGGACAGCATAACAATTACTATTGCTCATACTTTTAAGTATTAAACTTGGCGCTCTGTAGCTCTTATTGAAAGTAAATGACTGTTGCCCTAAATCACTGTTAGTGCATACACCCCATTATACTGAATGGTGAACGCAAGTAGAATTAAGATTCAAAATGGGTTTATTGATATGGTAATACAAACAAATACAGTTATGAGATACTCAATAAATACAGAATTGTGTATTTTTATTCAATGTTAAGCTCTGTGTCCACCAAAGCATTTAACTCTTACCCCGCCAGCATTTTTTTTTAAAGTTGCCAGCCAGTCCCAGCATTTTTTATATTCACAAAAGTTTAATGCCTTCCAGAAAATCTTCTTCTTTAAATATATAAGCATACAATTTATCAAATAAAAGAACAGACCCTTTGCTTTCAAATAAACAAACAAAAAAGTTTCATCCTACCTTTATTTGTTCTTTTTATCACCAAATATGGGTAGGTTTCTTAAAAAAAAAATTGATCAAAAAGCTGAGAGAATTGCATTTTTGTAAAGGACTTTTGTTGTAGATCAGATTCAGAAAAATGATCAAAACATACAGTTTTAACTGTTTTGGCCTTAGAGGATGCTTCCATGTTTTATAAGTTGGCTTAGAGTGCGATCTGGTTTATAATAGCAGAAATATGACTTGCCGTAAAAACTCGTCATTGCATGGATTAGGCTTGCCGCGATAGTCGGTGAAACGGTGATTACCGGTGCTTCAGCCTCTCACCGTTTAGATCACTTGCCCACCGCGACACCGTCTTTCACCATCGTTTTGATATTTTCGTGTAATTAAATCATTTAGTTTCGTTAGAGACAGCTAACACCAAAAACTGAATGTGTCTGCTGCCTGAATTCAGCGGAGCTGAACGCGCGTCACATCACAGCAGCAGCAGCCAGGTGTCAGATTTCATTTATTTCTGTTCATTTAAACAGTTGCGTAATTCAAAAGTGAAAGTAAAATGTGCACGTCTGCATGCGCATTTATAAGCCCCTCCCACCCGGTGGAAAAATTCTGTCACCGCGGCAACCCTAGCATGGATGCGTTTATTCTTAATTTGAAGAGTTAACTCGTCAATGGCATGGAAAGAGTTAAATGAAAACACCACCATTTTTCAATGCGTGCACTTTTAATCTTTGAACAGCATTTCTTGAATGTGTTAGCATTCATTCCTATGGCTCCAAATAAACACTTACACATGTAACAACTCATGAAACAGTCTTTAAATAGGGAAAACATGGAAGTGATTGGTGGCTTCTAAATTCCTCCCTGTTTGGAGCCATAGGAATGAATTGGGCTAGGCTAAATGCTAACACATTCACAAAGTGCTGTACAAAGTTTAAAAGTGCACGCATTGAAAAAACATATGTTATACTAGTAATGTAATAATTAGTCTAAGTTGACGTAAGAACATAGCAAAATATTGAAAAACGGTGGTGTTTTCCTTTAAGCCCGGCTAAAATCGGCAGCAAGTGAAAAAAAACGCAGATGATGGGTGATGGCCAGGGTTTTTTTCAGATGAGTGCTTTGGTTGCTATTCATTTTAATATAATTTTGTTTATCCGTCATTGTACGATGTGCTGTGGGTGTGGTATATATATACCTCTAATGTGATTGAACTGAGTGAAAAGTACAACAAAACACAAATTTTATATTTTTCAATTCGTGGCGAGAAGGCGACTGGTAAAAACGCTGAGGCTCAATGTTTGGAATAAATTCTCAGCACCACTTCATAGGGGTTGGTTCACATTTCGCATCTAAAACCGCGCTGAAAACAAAAAAAGAGCATGTCAGATGGCATTACTCTCTAAGTGATTCAAAATAACGTGTTTGTGTGCGCAAGAGATGCAAAATGTGAACCACCCCTAACAATGCCCTGACAACCATCCAAAGCACCATAGCATCGTAGGAGTGACATTGTTATGGGCAGGCACATAATTTTATAAAATTGAAAAACATGAAGTGTTGAGATGCGAAACCTGCTAAGTGTGTCTGGCTAGACTCCTAATAGGTTCTACCTAAAAAAACAGTATTTTGATTGGCCTAATGGCGGGATCAAGCATATTTGACACAAAGTATTTGATGAATGTATAGTATGTGTCGAGAGCTCATTTTTAACGGAGGTGTCCATTAGAGGCTTTTGCACTGAACTCTTCATATGTGCACTTGTTTAAGGTGTAGTCTTTTTGCTGAGAATGTGTTTTTTGCCAGTTTTGGCAACATTGCATATTTGGATATTTACTCTCATCTCATTTGTCATATAAAGTTCAGTTTAATCTGTTTTTAAACTGTATTATTTCCAAACAGATGAATGATGAGTCCAAGCCAAATTTAACATGATTAATGAATGCACGTCACCACACCAATGTTATACTCTCATTATTCTCATTAAGCTGTAATTGTTATACAAACACAGGATGGCCCAAGTTTTAAAACTTTCCAAATAAAATCCCTAAGGTTTATTCATTTTATTTTAATACCATGTATTTGAGTGTCTAATACATTATTCAGCGACATAGAGAGCCACTTTGTGAAGCATTATGAATAATCAATAAGCAAACCTCAGTAATACATCTTATAAAGAGATCATTTCTCCCTTGTCTATAGAGCAGATCGTAGTCATACAGACGGTAAAGTGCAATTTCATACGGCCCTCATGGTGAGGTCAACAGTATTTGGGGGCTGAATGTTATTGATTGAGCTTTAGCATCTGCTTGTGTCTTCGCATGCTGTTGATTCCATTTGACCCCTTCACACGGCTGAGGTGAGCTTTGTGTTTTACTCTGATGGGACTCCAGGGGTCCTCGTCTATCATACGTTATACCCAGATCATCCATAATTTACAGATGAAGAGTTAAAAAGTAAGATGGATATTTCAGCATGATGTTCAGGTGTGCCTACTCCAAAACAAGCGAGGTTTTGGATTTGATCTCATCTCTGCTGCCCGTGTAAATGCTGAGTTAGTGCACGGGTGAATTAACTTCTGTGTTTTCTCCCATTTTTAAAGATAAAAATGTCACGTGAATAATTCACCTGAAATAACTTATTATTTATTTAGTCTTAAGCAGTCTTTGTGTGCTGAACACATTGTGTGGTTAAAAGGTTTTTTAATTGTGCTTGTACTGTGTTTTTTTTTTCAGGTGAGTGGAGGGCTGAGGAAGGAGAAGAGGATTGTGGGCCATCTTGGGAAAGGGACCCTGAAGATTCTTTGGGTAATGCAGCTAACAATTATTTTTTGATTCTAGTGACCTTCCTATTGTTATGATAATTTAGGCGTGACCTTAATAACAACCAGACCAATGGCAGTTGCTGAGCATATGTACAAGCAAATAAACCAGCATGCGCTTAATATACTTAATCAAAAACCCCATTCACAAAGCACTCTGTGTGAACACAAAAGCGTCCTGTAAATTTTCTGGGATTGTTTCCATAAAGAGGACATGCCGCAACATTCACGGAAAGCATTCTGTGGGAACAAGACGCAGAAACAATGCCGTAAGGGAAGTGCGTGCCATAGTAAAATGTCGACAAACTGGACTGAGGCTAAAATTAGGGATCTCGTCACTATCCGCGCAGAAGCTGAGATCATTCAAAAGCACGACAGAACAGCGCATCATGCGCTTCTTATGATCTTAAACTAAAATAAAGTTCATGTGCTTGGTTTCTCGAGAGAGAAATCACGGATAATTGGCAAACTTCGGACATTGTTAAAAAACTTACCAAGTACAGGACTTTAAATACGACGTGTCTTTACGGGATCTTTATGGTATGTGTGTAAATGCATGAACAGATTCAGGAAAATCATTGGCAGTGTGAATGAACCAAAAATCAATTGATCCCAGAAAAATCACGGACAATTTTTGTGTTTTTTCCGTAATCTTTATAATCTCTGTCTAGTGAAAATACAACAGTGAATCAGTACACTTTCAAAAAAAGTCTTTAGATGTCACTGGGGTGGTACCCTTGTATAAGTAAACCTGTCTTCCTAAAGCGTTCATAGTAGTAGGGGTGCACGGGGCAAAAACTAACACGGGATTAGATGTAACACGGACTGTTTTCATTGTTGCACAAGGATGAGCGCTTTGGTTTTCTGGTATCTTTTTCACGCTGCCATAAGACAATCTCCCGCAAATTATTGGAAATGTGTAATGTTTTTCCATAGAGTTATTGATGAACGAGTGTTTTGGTGGCATGTTAGTAAATTTTTTCATCATATGTTTTTTTCGATTTCTAAGTGGCTGTGTAAAATACAAAAAACAATGCTATGTCATATTAATCAGTGTCTTGTTGACTAAAACATAGCATTGTTTTTAAAAATGTCTGCAGCTTGTAGCAACTTTTTGGTGGGCTTAAAAATATTTTGACCCAGCGGGGTTAGTTGTAACGCTGTGTTACAACTAACCCCTCAGCTTTTACGATATGAAAACCGCTAACGTTAGCGTAATTTTTCCCGTTGTTTTAAATAGGCTACACACTAATGATTGCTGGCTGCCAACAAAATAAATGTGCCTGTCTTATCAAAAATCACGTGTGAAATTGATTTTTGTTCATATCTTTAATATTGATTGAATAAAGTCATGTCAAAGATTGAAATCATAATGGAATTAATGGCCAAAATTAGACTTTGATGCTAGTAGATTTTGATTTTGAAACTGTAGTATGGTTATTACAGACTGGGTCACATATAAAAAAAAATGTTTTGTCATAATTGTGCTGCTTTTCTCACATATTTAGACATTTGTATCCATTTATAATTGAACTATTATTAGAAAAGGGCTGGATGAACGAATATAGTGTGGATACCTGTCTATTATAGACAGATATATAAACAATATCCACTTCAAGTATATAGACAAAATAGTATTGAAATATTTGCCTGCAAACTTAATTTTAGCAAGTGTTACAACTAACCCCCTGCCTGTTACAATTAACCCCACCTATGGGGTAATTTGTAACGTTTGCACTTCTGTCACGTTTGGTGTAATTGTCCAAGAATGGTAAGTACTAGAAACAAACTTCAAATGGACATTTGTAGCAGAGATGTGTGTGTTGCTTGTGTAAAAATAGAATTAATCAAACTCAAATATTTTTTGAATGATTGAGCCAAAACCAAAAAGCGTTAGGTTGTGTCACGCTCTACCCTACCCCAGAAGTACATGTTGGTACCAAAGGTATATATTTGTACCTGAATGGACCGTTTAAATGAATACTGCGGTAGTGACAGCTAGGAACCATTTTTTGACAGCTTTGTTTCAAGTCTCGTTACATAAAAATGATTTTATTAAAAAAAAATTTTTGACTTGATACACATGACACACTTCATCTTTACCAAAGCTTGAACCATTGAGGTCCGATTTGCAGGATCTGCAGTAACTGCAGTCTGGCACTACAGGCCACTTAAACTAATGCTCAATCATTAACAATAAGCCATGCTGTTTAATTCCCAGTCTCAATAAGAGGCTGTTGTGCTGATTGTTTTAGCATATAGTCTCATCTATCCTGATTATCATTTATTTTAGTGGCAGCCACTAACAGCAGTACGGCTTTAGTGAGGTATCACTTTCACACATTTCACTCAGTTGGTAGTGGATTGGCTTGTATTTAGTTTAAGTCTTGTGTTTTGGAGATGTACAGTTTACACTATAGCCTTCAGTATTAAGTGCCGAATCCAGCTGTGCATTTCCTGTGTTTACAGTCAATGGACTGAGGCCTTGACAAATCCCCTTTGGAGGATCTCATGAGATGGGAGAACTCCCCTTGCTGCCATTGACCTCATTATAAAATAGACAGCTGCTTCGGGCAATGTTGTTCTTTTTGTATATCACGCTTTACAATTTAGCCTTTCAAACATATTGCAAATCAAATATCAAGTAATGTCTAAAATAAAATGCACTGTCACACATTCACAAGTGTAGTAAGTTGTCATTTAGCAGATGCTTTTATCTAAAGTGACTCTCAGCTATTTATGTTAAGGCACCAGCGACAGGCATGCCTACTAGCAAACAACAGTACATTGACCAGACGACCTCCAGTGATAAAACCGCTGTCTGTGTGAACTGGTCATTACAGCACAGTTAACCTCAGTCTGCTTCAGGCACATCATTGTATTAAGTGCTTTGCTCAAGGGCATGATAGTCATAGCTTATGGTTCACTCCTCGGACCAGAAACTGAGTTTAAGCCACTACACCACAAGTGATGACATTTAAAATAAAGTCTGAATCTGTCTCATATATACATTCAAAAAAAGAATATAATTACAAAATATAACATAAAATAATTTGCATGTTATTTAATATCACATTCAGAACTCATTGCATCTTTTAAAATCATGTGTAAAGTCATTTCAGAAAATAGTTTCTAAACGCATTATAAATTGTTAAAAAATATATTGCTCAAACACGTTGCAGAGACTATGTAGTAGTGAACTTATGGAGGACCACAAGAGTCATGCAAAATGTAATAAAAAACTTCAATATTTAATAAGTACCTGGACAATAAAAATAGCAATTAATACATTTGTTTAAAACTTTATTAATTAATCTATAAATAAATAGACAAAGTTACAAAAAAATCATTTTATTAGGAAATAAAAAGTGAGATTATAAAAATAATGTAGAAATGAAATATTAATCCATTAATAAATAGTTCAAATTAATATAACAATTTACAAAAACAACATAAAACACTCAATAAGTTCATCATTTAAAATGGCATTTATAAATTCTTAATTAAATAATTTAATTTCAAAATGTATTTCAAAAAGCGATTTAAAAAGAGAAATAAATAACTGGATTTATAAATTGAACTACAAATACAGGTTTAAATTAGGCATTTAAAATGGCATTTCCGTTTAACATTTCTGTTTTCATTTCCCGATGGTTCTCCTTATTCTTTTCGCTATTCGATTTGCTTTATGTTTTAGCCTCTCTATTTAGCTTTTCCGTGACTCTTTGGGTCCTTGCAAATGGTCATATGAGAAATGCAAATTAGCTATGGCCAGGTGGATGTAACAAGCTCGCTGATGGCTCTGATTGTACGTCATGCGCAGATTTATAGATCTTGGATGAGGACCCAAAGAGTCACGGAAAAGCTAAATAGAGAGGCTAAAACGAAAAGCAAATCGAATAGCATAAGGAGAATAAGAAGAACCATCAGGAAATGAAAATGGAAATGCGCAGTAACATGAACACTTCTGATTTCCCTCCTCACGCTCAAACTTCTGTTAATATTACTGCACCTATGGTTGAAGTTCTGCAAACTAAGTGCTCTTCTGCCATACAATACAGTTTTTATCTGCTTAAAAATCGCTACGTTTTATTTTGTCCCACCATACAGTCTTTAAATAGGGAAAACATGGAAGTGTTTGGTGGCTTCTAAATTCATCCCTGTTTTTATCCTTAGGAATGAATGGGCTAGGTTAAATGCTAAAACATTCACAACGTACTGTACAAAGATTAAGTGTACGTATTGAAAAAAGATAGGTATGTATTAATTCATCTAAGTTGAGGTAAAAACATAGTAAAATATTGAAAAACGGTGGTGTTTTCCTTTTAAAGCTTTTATATCTTGTGAAAGTTGCACATAAGTGATTATAAAGGCTGTCGAACTTCCACTATTTCTGATCATTTATGTTGTTTAGGCTGTTACCTCAAGCAGACAGGACCTTTTGAAGTTTTTTAAGGAGCTCAGGGATTTTATTAGTTTGTTTGTTTTTTATTAATTGTACCAGGCTTCAGCATAGCCTCATATTTAAAGTCGCTCTGATCTGATTGGTTCTGTTGTAACTGCGTAACTCTTTATTTAGTGAATGTTTAGGTATGATAAATGCCCTCAATCAATAAATAACACTCCAAACCCCAGTGTGCGGTTTTTCACTTGCCTCATAAATACCTCTTTTAATGAGAGAAGAGAAATTTCTCATTAACAGACTGAAGGCTGAACCTGCTTAATTTAACAGCTTTACCGTTGGTTACCGTGGTAATTACAGCCCCTCTTCTCTTTGATCCTCTCCAGACAATGTTTCCCAGATTCTCAAACTCATCAGAGAAACAGCTGTTATATCAGAGAGAGCGTCTCCATCACAGGGAAATGAGAGACCGCTCCTCCATTGCATGGCATACACTCTGAAGTCTAGATTTACAACTGGTGCCTTTGTTGAACACAATGTGTGTGATTCCTGTGGGATTTCAGAGGGATGAGGGGTACAACAGCATGCCAAAGCTTAAAGGGATAATTTACCCAAAACAGAATATGGCATTCCAAATCTATTTAAAGGGGACATATCATGAAAATTTGACACTTTTAATGTGTAAGTGCTATAATTTGGCCCCGTGCTTTTATCAACCTAGAAAATGTGAAAAAGAACAGCCCACTAACTTCCCTTGTGATGTCAGAAGGGGATAATAGTGCAGGGATCAGCTCATTTGCATTTTAAAGGACACACCCAAAAATCGCACATTTTTCCTCACACCTACAAAGTGGCAATTTTAACATGTTATAATAAATTATCTATATGGTATTTTGAGCTAAAACTTCACATATGTACTCTGGGGAGACCAAAGATTTATTTGACATCTTAAAAATTTTGTGAAATGTCCCCTTTAAAGGGCCAATATAATGACAATTTTTACAAGATGTTATATAAGTCTCAGGTGTGTCTGTGAATTTTCAGCTCAGATCACAGATCATTTGTTATAGCATGTCCAAAATGCCCCTATATGGGTGGGAGGAAAAAATTGCTGTTTTTTGTGTGTGTACCTTTAAATGCAAAAACGCTACTGCTTTCGGTTAAAAATAGATCAGATTTCTGTGAATCCAGTCTGGGAAAATGGTATCTTTAGCCACATTAGTGCTACAACATGCTAACGAAACACATTTATAGAAGCTTCTGGATGAAGTTAACCAGTGAGTCAGTGGCGTTGGGCGGGGCTTTGTTAGTGTGACATCACATTAACAAGAGAATCGAAACCGCAAGTCTAATGAGACTGCTCTGGTTTAATAAGGAAAAAAAAGGGGAGTGTTTTTTTCCAGTGTAGGGCGGTTGTGTTTAGGTTAATATAACTCTGGCATTTTTTTGGTCTATAAGCCTAATTTTGTTTTAAAGAAGACGCTTTAACGTTTTTTTAACTACATTCTTAGACCTTTCCAACAATATGTAGTTTGTCGTGATAGATTAACATTTACATAAAAAATATTGGGTGTCCAGCTCACGGGACAGCGCCAGTTAATGGGTTAAATATGGAACACACCAAGTGAGTTTTTAATAAAAATAATTCCTTTCTTTTACCTAAATTGAGAGTGTTTTGGGACTGGGGCTGTCAAGTTCAAAAAATGGCAAAAGCTGAATGAAATTTAGATTTGATAACCCCAATGTTCCTATTTTTGTATTTCTTCCAAAAAGTGGCAAGATATTATTTCTCAACAGCTTATTTACCCAGCCATTGGGTTAAATCTGCAGTTTTAAAACTTTTCCCTTGTGTAGGGAAGGGGACTTTTTTAAGAGAACTTATTTCTGTGATCTACAAGCAAAGTTTGTCATAACACACCATAACATAAACACAAGAAACAGATTGGCCTGTCCTATCTAGATAAGTCTTACCTGTCTTATTTCTTTTTTTTTTTTAAGCTTACTGTTTCTGTAGCTCCCTGAGCCACAGACCTGAACAAGTATTGAGGCTGGAGTATCTGCATAAGCTTTGATGCTTATTTTCATATTCTCTAACATTAAAAATGTGCATATCATAACCGTCTCTTTTTCCCCGGCCTCTCGTTCTGATATTATACGCAGTGCTGAATACTTAGTTTCAAATGAGATCCTCAACCACACCCTCCGTCAAAACTTGACAGGTCTTTTTTGTTTTTTCATCTGTTGCTGATGTAACTTAGCCCTCCTTAATTTCTTTTCTTATGTCTTAGTTAGTACCATTGCTGCTTTTTATTCAAACCAAAGGTGAGAAAGACAAAGAGGGAATTTAGAAATGAGGACATAGCGATTATAGGGGAGCAGAGAGAGAGAGAGAGTTATGGCAGTTGGTTTAAGGTGGATTTTAAGTGTGTTACTAGTGTTATTTTGTGGTCTGACCTACTTAATGAATACAAATGTCACACCAAATAGTAAAAGGTCATTTAAAGGTTTTGTAAGGTGACTCACACACATACCCTCTGGCCACAGGCTCTCATACCCACACTGAACGCCTTCATTATGGTTTCTTGACCTTCCTCGTCCACCCCTTCATTACTTCATAGAGGTAAATGTTATCTACATTTACATTTATGCATTTGGCAGATAATTTTATCCAAAGGGACTTGGAGTGCATTACAGGCATACATTATAAACTAGTCAAAATATTTGCCTGTTATTATCAGTCTTTCATTACAAATTTAGATGTAATTATACATTTAATTAGTATCTTTGTTTTTTTATTTAATGAATTTATCATGCATCACCTTTTTGATGTCAGTCGTGACCAGTATCCTTAAAACAATCAGCAGGAAAAATCTTAGCACCAAAAATCTTCCTGCTGCCTGTGCCGCCTCATCCTTAAAATTAGCCATCTAAAATGATAACGGTTGAGTTTAGCCCCCTACTAACACCAACGTTCACTTAACATCAATCTAAGTGTGCCGAGAGTCTTTTTGACTGTCGCAGTCACTTCCTCTCCAGAACATCACCGTAGAGGTGACACACATTGAGTTGCCCTTGGCGACTGCATACCGGGGGTCAAAGTTCAACACCTTGATTTACAGCATCCTGTCTGGACCGCTCTGCGGAAATGAGGCTCCTCACCATGACATCTTCCAGAAAAAAATCACTGCCAGGAGAAATTATGACACACCGTTATCTTGTGACTCCTCTGGAACATTTACATGAAATGTACAGGCGTCCTTTCCCCGCACCTTTGTGTATTCTGCGCATCCAGAGATGTTTGTTGCTAACGTAATTGTACTGCAAAATGCGACCTTAAAATGATACAGAAAATGCACATAATATCATTTTATCAAAGCTACTATGCTACACATCCCCATAAATTCATTTATTTCTTAGTCCGCCACAAAATTTAAATTGACCACCACAAATAGATGTTTGCACATCGCGTTTATCACGATCTCTGTCTCACTTTCTGTACAAACACCTGTGGCGTTGGTCAATGCGCTCCACTGAGCCTCATTTAAGTTGCGTGTAAGCATATATGCGGACGTGCGCGTTGCGAATGATCCGGCACAAACTGCAAGTCTGGAAAAAAGTGGTATAGTGTTCCTGATTCTCAATCTGTGGATGTTTTCATCGCTAAAAGGGAGTTTGGGAACTTACAGCGAAGCAAAGTTGACAACAGGTTTACTCGAGACAGCGCAAGCTAGCACGAAGGTAAAGCTAATCTTTTACATTAAAGCAATGACGCAGTTAGTGACAATTCTCTCAGACCAATCAGTGATCTACAGTGTTTTCGCTTCACATTTTGGTGTCAGCTCGGGTCGCTTGGAACCCCAACCGAGGTGGTATTAAAAAAAGTATCGGGTAATACGTACTGCACCCAGTGGAAAAGCTCCCAAAAGTAAGCTGACGTGATGCAAACCGTGGGGTACTATGCAATGGAAAAGCGCCATTTAGATGCAAAGCTGTACTTTTGAAAGGCTATTGCCCCAGTGACAGCTTTGGTGCATATTTTCATAATTTTTTTCTGACAGTGTGTTTTATATTGATCTTTTGGTATTGTTTATTCTTAGTATTTTTCTGGTTTATCCATTTTTGTATATTTATTTACATTATATTGTCTGATTTATTGTTTCTCTTGCTCTTCTGTTTCGAGTACCAAGTACAGGTGACAATAAAGATCTTGAATCTGTTCCTTTAAATATATGTATGAAGAAGTGTTGGGTCACTGGAGATATTTTTGTTCTGCATTCTGTCTTCTTTCTGATGTGGGATGCTTTACCTATTGATCAGTCCACATCTGCGTGTACAGGCAAGCCTGTAGTTTTGAAATTGGAATAGATTTTCTTCCTTCCACATTGATCGGCTCAGGTGACAGCTAATTACTCAATGCTACGGTTTGCGTGTTTTATGCAGAGTTAATGTTATTTCATATGGTCCCTTTGTTACGGTGCTTTAGTTGACTGACACGTTTTCACATCTGTTGTAATGTTTCTGCCGTCACGTCACAGGGCGTGTACTTAGCGTGCTAAGATGTAATGGGATGTTTGTGTTTTCATTTCCGTTGGTTAATATTTTGTTGCTGTGGCTGGCTGTAGATAAGATACAACAGGTGCGTGTGTTTGTGAGGCATGTTCCTGCTAAAAACTGCGTGTGTTTTTTTCTGTGGAGATTTATCTCATCTAAACAAGGAATTAATAACCGTGATTAGCAAACAGTGATATGGTTTCTTTGAATACGACTTTATTCTAAGAGACAACCAAGCTTGACCTTTTACCATATGTGCACAAACACACACATGCGTATCAAAACAGCAACCCCCTTTAAGATAACCTATCCTCCAAGAGCAAAGTATATTGCATACTGAGGGGCAAGACATTGATCACATGTACAGTGTACAGTGGACTCTTATTTGGACACTTAAGCCAAACTTAAGATGTGTCAATGCTAAAGCTTTACTTTCTTTGCCGTTTGTGAACCAACTGGTCTCAAGGTTATTTTAGTGGATGTATGAAGTCATTTGATCTCAAGGATACACAGATGCCTTAATAACCGCAGGTGTAGTTTGTCATATTAACTGTGGACATATTTGAAACACTTTTTTGCTAGTGTCCTTTTTATGCATGTTAAGGCTGATTTATATCTCTCCATATGATGATCTATGGTGTAGCCTCTAGATCTTTGTTTTTACTTCTGTGTCGTTTGGCATGGATGTTACACATGCAAGCATAGGCACCATTTTTTTTTCTGGTGGGTGCTCGGAATAACATCACGCAACACTTGGGTTGCTTAGCAACGGCAGACGCTACAGGACCGCCTAAGCACTTTAAAAAGAAAGGTTTTAAACGCGAAATGTGAAGCACTCTTTATTCCGCTTATTCATCAATGCATTGTAGATATTACAACTCGCGAGATCCGCCAATTCAAGAAGCACCCAAATTTCAAAAGTGTTTAGTGATTGAAATTAATTAAATATGTCTGCCATTTTTCTGTGGGTGCTTAGACATTTTGGTGGGTCCCACAGATTGGCACCTACACTGTTAACGATTTCCCTGTATTTTTACAGTACGGTACTGGCAGCACGGTTGCCAGTAAGTTACTGTATTTTGGTTTTACAGTACTGTACTGTAATACCATTTTACAGTACACAAACTAGTACTGTATAGTTACAAAGCAGTACTGTACTGTAATTTTACAATATTTTATTACAGTAGTCTATTTTTACAGTAATTTATTGTAATGTCTATATTGACCCATAAATACTATTTATTACTTATTGCAGTTAATACAATAATATTATATAAAATAGCTAGAGATTTAGGTTTAAATCTATAGTTATTAATATGGTAAAAATGCTAAATTAAAACATAATGAATTAAAAGGCAATCCAAGCAATGTATGTATCAAAATTTTATTTAAAAAAACATTTAATTGAAACAAACATATTTAAAACAAGATTTTAAACAATAATAAACATATAATCAAGTAACATAAAATAAAATCAACAAGTATAAACAAGTTTGGAGACCCCTGCTGTAACATATTTAACTCTGGCAAATAGAACACTGTTCCATAGTTTGAAGTTTTCAGTTTAAAGTCCATCATCGACTAAAAGGTAACATTTCACTGTGGTAAAAAGAACACTGGCCCATAGTTTTAAATATTCTACTTAAATTTCATTTAACACTAAAAATAAATGCATTAAACTGTGGCAGACAGACCACAGTGGCCTTTACTTTGAAGTCGTCCATTCGAACTCAATCAGGGACTGCATGAAGCTGTTCACATGGGGGTTAATGGCCACAGCTTTTCTCTGCACCAAGTTCCTTGTCTTTTTGCTTGCTCCTTGTCTGGATGTGCACTTTTTCCCATCTTTGGAATTAATTCTATCCAGAAACCTGTTAGAAATATCATAAACATTAAGTCAACAAATATAAGATAGAAAAAGATTCTTAAAAAATTAAACTCAGCCTTGAATTTACTCCTATTCTGAAACCTTTTGCTCTTATTCTACTGTTCCACACCTAATTTCACTAAAATACAGAAGATTCACTTACCGCTGAACAAACTCTTTCCTCAATGGACAGCATCCACATGGATCCTGTCATGATTGAATGTCCTGAACAGAAAGTACAATTGTTACTGATTTGGACACAACTTTTTATTCTGAAAACAAAATCTTTTGTCAATAAAGTCCAGGGACACCTCTGCTAAATAAATACAATTATTAAATTAAATTTCTTATAAACAAAGTCTGAATATTTCTGTTTGTATATTTCTACATGGCAAACTAAGACAATTGTGTACATGTTGTGTATGGTCGTGTTACAGTGTTGTGTGTGAATGAGTGAATGAGTGTATACATGGGTATTTAAAGAAACTGTAGTGGTAAAGTGCAAACTTACCGAACATAATGTGCTTGGTGTGTGTCTGGTATCACCCGTTGTGCCTCCACATCTGCCTTAACTCCTGAAAAGTGCAATGACACTCATGTAAACTACAAATAAAAAGTCAGCCACATTCCTGTGTAATTTTGCATGTGACGTGAAAGCATTTAATATTGCAGTCGAAAAAATACATGACTTGTAACTGTACATCATGTACTTGCCTGGTGCCTTTAAAGATGATCCATCTTACCCAATCCAGTTTACAAGCAATGGTAAGACTGTAAAAAAGACAAATGTTACAAAATCTGTTAGCCATAGAAATAAATAGACATTGTGAAGGAAATGGTAAAAGAAAATTTAGTAACACTTTACTATAAGAGTTTATTCCTTAACATTTGGTAATGCCTTAGCTAATATGAACTAACAATGAACAATATATTTTACAACATTAATAATATTTGATAATGTTCATTGTGCAGAGACAAAGTGATTGATTTAAAAATTTATTAAGTGTTTAAATCTAATATCATGCTATGCTAACAAATAAAACATTACTGTAAGTGTTTAGTCAGTTGTAAAACAAATATATATATATATATATATATATATATATATATATATATATATATATATATATATATATATATATATATATATATATATATTAGTTGTTATTAGGGCTGTCAAATTTTAATTCGAATTTCGAATATTCGTCGAATGTAAAAAAAATATGCATATTCGAACGTAAAACTTTGCATTCGAATTTTACCTGTGTCAGGAAGCTCACGCAACGTGATGATGACGTAACTGACGCGGATTGTTATACAGAGCGTTAGCGGCTCAGCCAACTATGCGAAGCAATTGCCAGCGTTATTCATTTGAAAAATAGCAAGAAAAGACAGTGGGGATTACGAGTCGGACAGAATACATATTAAAAGGGCTGTGTGATGCTTCTTTGGTTTTTGGAGCATCAACTGGAATTCAACCGCAAAGTGAAACTAACTGAGATGACAGAATTAGTGTCGTCTGCTTCTAAATGCAGTTTTAAAGTTTAAAATAACTGATCAACACGAAAGTGCCATAATACAGCTGCTTGTTCAGCAACATTAAAACCATATGTGCATCTACAGAGTCCACACCGCATATGAGAGAGTTGCAATGTAACGCCGCGTTGGCTTTATTTTAATAACTGACTGGAAACTTGACTTTCACCTGGAAATTTGATATGCAAGTTTTTCATCAACATTATCTACATGATGATATAAACATGATGATCATCTGCCAACTCGACTGTTTCAGCACGTCCTCTATTAATTACGGAGATTCTGCTTTATTAACGGCTTCGCTCTGCGCGTAAGTTAAACATTTCTGTTCTGTACTTTATTACTCGCATATATTTCTACATATTTTCAACCAAGGAACCAACAAAATATAATATAAGTTGTTGTGAATAGCGTTTAAGCTTGACAAAATTTAAATGACTAATGATCTTTCCCACTTATTTTGGCTTAAATAAAGATTCATTCGTTTTTATACTTTATTAGAAACACGTAAATTTATCTACTTATATATTATATAAAATGCCCTATATTAACCTCTTCAACCCTGAGGACCCTGTCCCGGGTCCAGAATTTCGTATTTTGACTTAATATAAAAGATTCTTTTAATCTTTGATGCTCCGTCATTGACCCCAGTAACACATATGAGATACTGTTTGAAAGCTTAGAGTCTCTACTTTCTGCAGATATGCATCACTTTGACACATCTTTTACTGTAAGAAAGTTATTTACACTTAATTTACACTATCACCCCCCCAATATTTTATTATATCATTTAATATTTACATATTTCATATTTTTCAAAAATGACAAACATGGGCAAGTCTTATATCAAATGAAAGCTCTCATTCTCAGGAATAAGGCTACAGTGTTATTTTTGATCTATTATCAACACATATCCAACAATCATCGAATGAAAAATAAGGTAAAAAATGGTCTTTTGTAAACATATGTGAAACTTGAGTGTGGACTGCCTCAGATTTCACATATTGCCACAAATGATACACCATCTTTTATTTTAGGTCCTACTCTAAACAATGAGTCCATTCACAGCATTTTCTTTGGTTGTGTGCATAATTAATCCCTTGCTATTTATTATATGTGCAAAACAAAAAATTAATATTTATATGAAAAATGTATTTTCACACCCTTTAGTAAAATGAGAATAACTTTTGAATGCGACATGCTAAAGAGTTCATTCTTTTTTTGGGTGTTTACTGTCTGCTGCTGCTAACAACCAGAACTGTCTGCAGTCTGCTAGAGCACCCAGAACCAGAGTTATACACTATCAAAGACAGTGTTTACAACATAAAAAAGAAAATTTTGTGTTTTATCATATGAAAAACAACATAAATAACAATATTTGTCACAAACCGCAGCTTTTTATGTAACTTCAAAGGGTTTTCTTTAAAATGATATAAAGAAATTGCATTTATTCCACTGTATGTGGTTATGGGAGCACTTCAAATGTTTTTAGGCAGAAATTGTATACAAAAAGGGTATTATTCCTCCCATCAGTTGGAGTAAAATAACTTTTGCATAGATTATGATAGAGAAAAAATTCCTTTTTCCTCTGTAAGCTGACAATTGCTGGAATCAAACAAAACTCTCTGCAGGGACCTGAGATACCCAGGGCCAGAGTTATATACTTTCAAATAAAAACTTTAGAAAAAAACATCAAAAAGCGCCTATTTATTTTTGTGTTTATTAGAGGACTGATATCACATACAACCATGTTGAGCACTTTCAACAGTGTTTTATGTAATTTCAAAGGGTTACCTGCAAAATGATACCAAACTTTTGTATGTAAACCTCTGCATGTGGGTATGGGATGCTTTTGAAATTGGGTAGGCCAAATCCAAGCGAAAATCCCCAAAATAGCTTCAGGGTGTAAGAAGTTAATATGCATTGTCTATGTATGGCATTCGTTTTGTACATTTACAGGTGCACAAATATACTGGTTAATTTTGATTTCATTAAGACACCGTTGTGTTCTGTATTGACTGAGGCTCTGTACATTTTTTTTAAATTTAATTAATGTATGGTACATAAAATAATATGTACATTTTGCATTTTGCACTTCCAGATTTCTATGTGCACTTTTGTTCCTTTGCATATGAATTTATGAAATTATGTTTAATTTATTAGTGTTTATAACATTAGTTTTAACAAAAAATATGCTGTGCATGATTTGTTTATATCATTGGGGCTTTGTGCTGCGCCCTCTTGTGGGATTTTAGGAGTATTTTCTCCAAGATAAAGTAGGTCTTTATAATTCGAATATAATTCGAATTTTTTTATTTTTCAAGGACGAATTTCGAATGTACTTGTTCAGCCATTTTGACAGCCCTAGTTGTTATATTACATATATTATATCTAAATATCTAAATAAGTCTTTTTTTAATTATAACATCTTGTCTACAGAAAATCTCTGAAAATGTCTCGTTTAGTGCAGAAAATAGCGATTTATAGTGACAAGGTAAAAAGACTGTCCCTTTAATGTTTTACCCGGACCGGCTGCGGTGTAACACGCTATTTCACGCAAAGTTTTTTAACAAGTTAGTAGCTAGCTGCTCACTTTAAAGATAAACATGATCGCCTAAATCTGAGCAATCCTGGTGATGCCAGTTTCCTACACGATGTTATAATGGACTATTTTACATCCAGAGATGAAGGATCAGATGACAGAGACGAGAAGACAAAGGTACGTAAATGCGGAGCCCATTCTCTTTTCGTGCATTGATTTGATGTGTTTTGGAAACTTATATATACTGCATGTAATGCATCTGAAGTGGTGGAAACAATATGCCATAAAAATGTATTGGACAACTTACTGGGAGTGTAAAACGCTTAAGAGAAGATATTCTCTGCTTTTGCGGATATACCGTAATATAATAACAACAACAATACGCGCGGCAATCCCTTTCGTTCATCTGATATTAAGATGGTCTGAATGATATTTGGTCGAAGTTAAAGCTGCGATGAGTTCGATGCATGTATCCAGTTAAATATGAGGTTTCTTGTTTTCACTTCTGTGGAGGAGTTCGGTACTACAGTATGCTGTGTACGGCGTGTCAAGTCCTGTCTGTTTACAACCACAGCCTTACCAAACAGTCGAACTTAATACTTTTCTCTGACGCTAACTGAACGGATGAAACGCCGAGATAAACGACCGTTATGCTGGGACCGCAAGACCGCGCTGGCGGGTTGTCTTTGTCCATTTCGTTAAAAATAGTTTCATTGTCACCACACTTTCATCACAATATAAACTCACCAAAACCCTCATAATTTAGTTAAAACAACCCTATATTCATTAAAAAAGGTGTAAAGCGAGTTAAAGCAGCGGTAGACATCTGTGTGTAAGCTTACTTTCTGGGGGAGATTGAAACTTTGTTGGCGACCGTTTTTCTCTCTCATTGCACGTTTAAAACAATATTGTGACAAACTATTGACAACATTCTTAAACTAAAAATTAAGTTTTCATGAAACAGAAATATTTCAAACTTACCGAACTGCCAGAAATCAATCGTCCTCCTTCAGCTGCAGCCAGGAGTTGTGCTCTCTCTCCCTCTGTGTGATTTGACTCTGGCGCACTTTCTCTGATTATTGCAAGTACACCTGGCACATTACAGCAATGGCTACAGCAAGGTTACATCAAGACCAAAATATACTGTAAAATTTTCCCGCTCAAACAAATTTACCCAGAATGCATTATGAACTGCAGTACTGTACTGTAATGTATACATACAGTATAGTACTGTGGATTTTTACAGTAATGTACTGCTAAATCTACAGCGACATCTAACAGTGTATGCATGCAAGTTGCTAATAGACAGTGGCCACAGGCATGTTACTGGTGTAACCCATAACCAGTTAAAAAAAGTAGTATGCTTTAGTATATTAGAAATATGATTGAAGTACATGAAGTATAAAACAATTATGCTTCTGCTTGTTGTGCTTTATTTAAAGAGTATTTAATATGTACTTTTTAAAAGTATACTTCTGGTGTATGCACAAAATGTACTTAAACACAACTAGAATTTGCATTTAGAATTTTACATGAAATGGCGATACAATACAATTGTTATAATGTAAGTTTGCTTAATTGCTCATGAAACTTGATTTTCAGTGGTGTATTTTACACTGAAAAAAATTATTCATTGAATTTAATAAATTTTTTAAGGTAAGTGGTTGCAATCAATTTATTTAAGCTACATTTAAACAAAAAAGACTAGTAAAGTAAAATAAAATATAAAACTTTTGTTTAAATGTAGCTTAAGGGAATAGTCTACCCTTTTGCCATATTAAACTATGTTATTACCTCAACTTAGACGAATTAATACATATCTATCTTTTTTCAATTCGTGCACTGTACAGCGCGTCGTGAATGTGTTAGCATTTAGCCTAGACCCATTCATTCCTATGGTACCAAACAGGGAAGCCACCAAACACTTCCGTGTTTTCCCTATTTAAAGACTGTTACATGAGGAGTTATACTAGTAAGTATGGTGCCACAAAATAAAACTTTTTTTTGTTACCATAGGAATGAATGGGGCTAGGCTAAATGCTAACACATTCATAACGTGCTGTACAGTGCACGCATTGAAAAAAGATAGGTATGTATTAATTCATCTAGGTTGAGGTAATAACATAGTTTAATATGGCAAAAGAGTAGACTATTCCTTTAAATAAATTGATTGCAACCACTTACCTTAAAAAATTTATTAAATTCAATGAATAATTTTTTTCAGTGTAGTTGTTCCATTTTAGTATACTATTTACACTTGTGTAGTCAAATAGATGTTAAGTTTAAGTTAATACATAATTGAATACACTTTACTATACTTGGATTTGACGAAAACAGTACAAAATGTAGAAAATATACTTCGTACACTTTTAAAGTATATTTTTAATAGAATTATTTTTCACCTAAGGCGAAAGCCAAAGAAGCACCAGCTTGTTGCTTGTTTGAGTACATTGTTGAAGAAGCATCATCCTCAACTTGGTCCTTGATCTTATATGTATGAGGAAATGCGATGGAGATTTTGTTTTTTGACCCGAGAGAGGGATTCTAGGAGACCAATCACAGCACTAGTATTGATGGATTGTTAAATTTTTGGAAAACTGTGTGTCAGGCTATTCCTGGCGTAGGTCCGACGCAGAAGTAAAAATCAGCCATAACGTCCCTTTTTTGTTGAAATGGTTAAAGGAAAACACCACCGTTTTTCAATATCATACAATGTTCTTTCCTCAACTTAGCCTTATTAATACATACCTATCTTTTTTCAATGCGTGCACTTAATCTTTCTACAGCGTGTCATGAATGTGTTAGCATTTAGCCTAGCCCCATTCATTCCTTAGGATCCAAACAGGGATACATTTAGAAGCCACCAAACACTTCCATGTTTTCCCTATTTAAAGACTGTTACATGAGTAGTTACACAAGTAAGTATGGTGGCACAAAATAAAACGTGGAGGATAAAAAATGAGAACTATATTGTATGGCGGATGAGCACTTAGTTTGCAGCACTTGGACCTCGCCGTGCAGTAACATCATCACTCCTGACTACTCCCCCTCTCGCTCAAACTTCCGTCAATATTACTGCGCCCAAGGTCGAGGTGCTGCAAACTAAGTGCTCTTGGGAAACATGGAAGTGTTTGGTGGCTTCTAAATTCATCCCTGTTTGGATCCTAAGGAATGAATGGGGCTAGGCTAAATGCTAACCCATTCACGATGCGCTGTACAAAGATTAAGTGCACGCATTGAATAAAGATAGGTATGTATTAATTTGCCTAGTTGAGGTAAGAACATAGTAAATTATTGAAAAATGGATGTGTTTTCCTTTAATTAGACATAATTACATGCAACTAAAACCTAATTTTAATGTCTAACACTTCTGTTGAAACATTTACAGTGGAAAAGAAGCTAAACATGATCAAATAATACTTCCTTTGTGTAAATTTTCCAAATAACAATCTCTGTTTTTATATCAAACAGACTGAATATTTTGTTTTGAATTCTGCAAGAAATTTGGCTAAGATGTTTTAGCATGTGCAGTTTATTGTCTCTTCATTATTTCCTGATTTTGTTTATTTTCACACGTGTTAACGACTTCACAGCTTGCCCAGAACAACAGGGAGAATTTGCCAACACGGTCTTGATTATATAAACGAAAACGCGGTACGACAAATCTGTAATGTGTTTGGTGAATGGGAAGTTTGTATGAACTCACCGATATGACAGATGAGTTAAGTACGTGTATGTGTGTGTGTGTGTGTGTGTGTGTGTGTGTGTGTGTGTGTGTGTGTGTGTGTATGGCAGTAGGAGCTCATGGCCGCCGGATACGGATGTTCCAGCCAGAACCGTCGTGTGTGTCCACCTCTCTTATCTCCCGCAGATCCCTCCCTTTCATCTCCCTTCAGACCTACAGGGTACTGGACTTAACCCCTCCCTAAAATATATTCGCCTTGTTACACACACACTCAATCCAAGGCCGCTATCTCATTGCCACAGATGAGGGCCTTCATGTACAGGCCAAATGATTCCCACCCCCATCCTCATCCCATGGTTCGTTCCCATCTCACCTGGCTTGTTTTATTCTATCCCCCTCCTTCTCCGTTAACTCTCTCACCCTCCCTCTTTATCCTGTCCCTCCTGTTGTTTTTCTGCCTTTGACTTGACTCTAATCTGAGTCTATGTGACATCTGGAATGTCCTCTGGTTTTGATCGAGATAGTGGGAGAAGGGGGAAGGACATCGCTGAACGCAGGCAGACACATTTAAAGACCGTAATTTACGGCATCTATTGTTTTAATTACACAGTTGGGATTCAGTTCGGCTCACTGCATTTGTTTTTGTCCTTTCAGGATCTTCAGCGACACCGTGTCAGACATGAAAACCCAAGACTATCGTCCCAGCCCTGTGAAATCACAGACACAGAGTAAGTATAGACATCACTTTACAAAAACAATGTGTACACAAAAAGGTACAAAAGCACTGGGATGGTACCCTTGAAAAAGGTCCTACTATATACCGTTTAGGTGCAGATATGTACCTTTGAGGTACTAATATGAACACTCTTAAAACGGTTGTGTTAAAACAACACATTTTCTGTGACAACATCTCTGTGTTATTATTGGAACAACACATCTTGTGTTGTTTTAACACATCTTGTGTTTTCACTTTTATTTATTTAAACACAAAATCAACACATAATGTGTTAAAATAACATAACACAAAACAGTGTGTTAAAAATGAACACATCCTTTCCTAGACTGCACCCTTTAGGTACAAATGTGTACTTTTTTTAAAGGCTACCGCCCAGGTAAAAGCTTTTGTACCTTGTGTTTTTGCAAATCCCATGCCATACATGCACACTTAAATGGGTGGTTTTTAACCCAAGGTTTGGTAAAATATGGACAAACCCAAATGTTGGTTTATAGGGGTAGTTTACCCAAAAATGAAAATTTTGTCATCATTTACTCACACTCAAATTGTTATAAACCTGTATAAAAAAATTTTTTCTTCTGCTGAACACAAAGGAAGATATTTTGGCAATGTTTGCTTGAGCATCATTGACTTCCATAGTATTTTTCTTTCCAACTATGGAAGTCTTTGGTGCTCCTGTTTTGTACTTGATTACTAATATCTTCCCTTGTGTTCAGCAAATTGAAAGAAATGTATACAGATTTGTAACAACTTGAGGATGAGTAAATGACAGAATTTTCATCTCTTTAGATTAACCTAGAAAATGTCAATATTTGCCCAAACCATTAGTTGAAAAGCCCAACATAGGTTAATTTAAACCTAATGTTTGGGTTTGATTTGATCCAACCATAGGTTTCACCCAACAACCCAGTGTGTAATTTCATGAAAGTCAAGTTTTGAATACAAGGAATATTCCAGTTGTAGTCTGCAATAAAGATGACACTATGAACAGTCTATCAGGTAAATTCCCAACCTATTAACCCAACATCTGGCCCCTTTAACACACGGTTGAGGTGTGTAAATGCACACATGCACACAAATTTTATTCCAACAAACACATTCTTTAACTTGCAACAAAAACAGACCTACACACACAGATTTGGTGGCCGGAGTGTAACCCTTCTTCTAACATAAACACCAGATCTCACCTTTGAACTCTTCACCTTTCATCCTGCTAAGCGGTCCGTGGTGTTTTTCTTTCTTTTTATGAACATAACCGTGGCTAAAAATAAGTTCTCATTTCTTTCACCTAAAATAGCTTACCGTCTTTCCCTTTAACTGTTCTCACCTTCTCCCAGCCATTATGATGTTTCTGTATTTAACCTAATTAATTCTGCAGTGGCCTAAATGGGATTAGGAATTACCCTGCTTTGGGCATACAGACCTCCAAAGACTTGAATGTTCTTGGACTTCATTTAAATCTTTTCCAATTTCATCCGACAGCTAACACATCTTTTTTTGTGATAAACAATTGATTTTGGATACTATTATTTTTAAGGAATCTTTCCTTTGTTTTCAACTTAAAGCTCCCGTTCTTTCTGTGTTTTTGAAGATTTGATTGTGTTTATAGTGGGCAATATAACGTGTTCATGTTTCACGTGTAAAAAAAACACAGTATTTTTCACACAATTTACTTATCTGTATAGCGCTGTTGTCCTAAAAATGGGCTGATGTCTTCCTTGTTCTATGAAGTCCCTCCTTCAGAAATACATAATGAGTTCTGATTGTGTAGTTTGTTTAGTGTGTTGTGATTCGACAGCAGCTTAGCTTAGCAGAGCCGTTTGAGCCAAAGCTGGTGACTGATGTATTAATGTGGGCGGAGTTTAGTCAAAAAAACATTTTACTGACGTCATTAAAGCAGGAAGTAGAGGGCTGTAGTCAAAACCATAGACAGTAAAAGAAATGGACACAGCGACCCCGTTGGATTCAACGGAGACAAGTGAAGCCAATTAGAAGCTCACACTTCCGGGGGGTCGAGCGTACTGCGCAGACTCAAACTGAGCTTGGTGACGTGAGCAACCTGACTGACAAGTGTAAGTCTTCTAGTAGCTGTGCCAAGAGAAATCTGAATCACCCACCGAATCTTGCAGAAACGGCGAGCGTGAACAGGAGTCCATTTTGTATTAAGTATATTTAGTATTCTGATTAATTACTTTGTCATTTTGCATAGTATTTATTTATTTTAATGTTTAACGCCAGTACGCTATGTTCTACATGCGCTTCTCCTCCTGTCCATACGGTAATTTCTCTACTGTGCGACAGAGAGTCGCGTGGTTATGACGCAATCGTTAGCATAGTTTTACTAAAACTGCTTCTACTGTGCCTTAACGTAAGATACAAGGTAATGGAGCCTTTTATACATTTTCGTGTTTCTTTAGAAATAATTGATGCACAAATTGAGTCTTTAAACGCCTCAGATGTAAAGTTATTCACTGTCAAAGTGACGCCAAAATGAATGGGAGTCAATGGAATGCTAAGAGCAGGTGGGGGTCCGCTAGCTAATGGCGGTGCCCAGGGCTGCTTCAATAAAATATGAAACCCTGCCCCCCTGGTCAAAACCGGCCGTTCGCTTTAGGCTTTAAAAGAGGATTTCTATTAAAGAAAATATATCGCCTGACAGTGAACTTTGAGCTTTATCATTTTACAGGTATTATTTATGCTATAATAGCAACATTACACACTAACTAGGGTTTTAAAAATGGAATTGGGAAGAACGTGACCTTTAAAGACAACTTTTCAAAAACATTTGGTGGAATATTCAAGGTTTGAGTTCTCTAGAAATACATGTGTATGATAAATGTACTTTATGCACTGCAAGTCGCTTCAGATAAAAGGATCTCTCCTTCCTGCTATCCATTAGGCATTTGTTAGGAAGAAGTTAGTCAGGTTGTGTGTATAATCATGGTAGCATTGGCGGGAATGCGTGAGATGATTATTCCTGTGTATGTAATGATACTCTGCTGCTGGGAAACGTTCACACTCTTCCAAAGGTTTATTCTTTCTGCAGTTGTGTACCTTTATGTGTCAGGGAGAACAGGGGATATGAGGTTTGGTGAAGTGCATTATGAACAAGAGCAGCACATCAAGATTGAATCAAGTTAATAAACTCAATGTCCCAGGGTAAATTTTTATATGTGTCATTGATATATGATATGATAAGATATGATATGATATGATATATGAATTGAAGAGTCCAGATGCAAAACCCTCACCATGTTTTCTTTTAACTCATTCCCTGCCAGCCATTTTTTGAAAAGTTGCCCGCCAACATTTTTTGTGATTTTCACAAAAGCTTCACAAAATGCCTTCCAGGAAAATTTTCTTCTAAAAATATATAAATATACAAATATATCTAATAAAAGAACAGATCCTCTGTTTTTAAACATACAATAAACAAACAAACAAAACGAGAGAAAAAAATGTCATCCAATATATTTTTTCTGTGCTTATAAACTCTTAAATATGCATTTATAAATATTTTTAGCAAAAAGCTGAAATAATTGCATTTTTGTGAAGGATTTTTTAAAGATCAGATTCAGAATGATTATCAAAACATACACAGAGTTTAAAGGGATAGTTCGGCCAAAAATTATATTAAACCCATGATTTACTCACCCCCAAGCTGTCCGAGTTGCATATGTCCATCGTTTTTCAGACAAACACATTTTCGGATATTTTAGAAAAAGTTTTAGATCTTTCAGTTGATTAAATGTAATGTTACGGGGTCCACGACCTTCAAGTCCAAAAAAAGTGCATCCATCCTTCACAAAATAAATCCAAACGGCTCCAGGATGATAAACAAAGGTCTTCTGAGGGTAATCCGTGCAGTGGTGTTGTAGAACTGTCCATATTTAAAACTTTGTTAACGTAAATAACTACATTCCGGTAGCGCCGCCATCTTAGTCGCGTCCGCATTCAGGATGAGAGCTTACGCAGCCTACGGAGGCTACTCTGCTGCTGCTCTGTGCCCCCGCCCTCCAAATTTGTCATACGTCACTTAGAAAAGTGCGTACACTATGCTAATACTCTCTAAGATGGCGGCGCTACCGGAAGGTAGTTATTTACGTTTATAAAGTTTTAAATATGGATATTTCTACAACAACACCGTGCGGATTACCCTCAGAAGACCTTTGTTTATCATCCTGGAGCCGTTTGGATTTATTTTGTGAAGGATGGATGCACTTTTTTTGGACTTGAAGGTCGTGGACCCCGTAACATTACATTTAATCAACTGAAAGATCTAAAACATTTTCTAAAATATCCGGAAAAATGTGTTTGTCTGACATATGCAACTCGGACAGCTTGGGGGTGAGTAAATCATGGGTTTAATATCATTTTTGGCCGAACTATCCCTTTAAAAT